>NW_024582362.1:4943114-4956111 GCF_018398535.1 Haplochromis burtoni
TTGTTCAGACTTTTTGCTCTAGTTGGATATTTTTGGATTATTGTTTCATACTGTGTGTGTAGCCTTCAGTTAAGTGCATAAAAATGAATAGTAATAATGCTGTAATAATCTGTCTTTGCAGGTACCTGGTCGGCCAGAGGCTTGTCAACTACGAACGCAAAGCTGGCAGAGGAAGCTCAATCCCACCCTCCAACCCTGTCGTAGAATAAATATTTGTGTCACATGATGCCATGTTTGGTTTTTTTGAACCCATGACCCTGCGCACATCTCGTCCAGCCCATGGCCTGTCTGTTTTTTTTTGTTGTTTTTTTTGGGGGGTGGGGGGTTCAGCTCAACCCTCAGACTGTAATCCTTGAAATCACCTGTGATTATTGCTGGACTTTATGGGTGTTATTCAAATTCATTTCATCAAAGTCAGGATGGGAAAACTTAGTGTAATAACTGGACAGCTGAGTAATCCCCTCAAACAAACAGAATAGGCAGGAGCATTAAAGTTTTCATTTGAAGCCCAACATCTGTATTGAGATTCATGCCTTGCTTTATAAAGTGCTGCCTGATTTAAATGTACATGTGTAAATACTTTGGAAGGGGACTTTGTCTTAAAGGACTGATGTGGATTAATGCAATGACCATTGTACATCTTAAAAGTGTATGTATAATTTATTAAATCAGAATGACAGTTTATTTTCTGTTGCATCTTTTCTCATGGCAGATCAGTGTCTGCGATTGATTAACAAGTACATCTGGGTTTTAACAGAGGTAGAGACTTTTCTAACTCAAAGGTTAAAATAATGTATAAATTGCTTTGCTCAGACCTCAGTGATTAGATGGATTTAAAAACAAAAGCCATTGGCCCTAATCTTAGAGTATTCATACATTTTGTTGTTATGGAGCCATAAGAGGTATGAATTTATCCCATATAACTGTGCGTATGTTTAATATGTGATTAGAGGTGGTGTGATTTTCTCATCCTTTGCTATGAGCGTGGAATTAAGTACAATTCCAAACTTTTCCTTTAGAACACCAGGAATCTCTTCATCTTTAAGTTCTGTGATGGTTTCCACCACATGCCTGTTCTCTTCTGTTGGGAATGTGGTGGTGATCAATCTGTGGCCTATATAGGTGAGCCTCCCGCCAGGTCTCAGAACAGTGCAGAGGGACTTGCAGAAGAAGATGGAGCTGGGGGAGGTCTGGTGGTATTGGCACATCTCAGTGAAGTCCTCCTTACTCCGACGTTTAAGGGTGAACTTGTAGATCTCTTTCCAGTCTCCATCTACTCCTCTGTTTTCTTCCTCTTGCCACTCCACAAAGTGCATCTCCAGGTCCTTCCTGATCCGGTACACTCGGTGGCTCTGCTCCTGGGGGTCTTCAGTGTCCAGTGACAGCGGGACACTGAAACCGGGAACCCCGAACCCGACGTCACACAGCCATCGCCGGCCCTCAAGTTCAACCAGTAGGATGAAATGGTCGAAAGGTGGCCCGTAGCAACCCGTGAACCTGCTCTTCACCTGGCCTGAGAGTATAGTCACCTGGAAGCCCAGTTCGGTCAGCAGCCAGCGAAAGAGGCTGTTGTTCTCATAGCAGAAGCCTCCTCGGCGATGGTTCACGATCTTGTCGTACAGAAGGGGGAGGTCGAGCTGGACTCGACCCCCGCTGTGCACCGTGAGGTCCTCAAACGGCACCGACAGGAGGTGGCAGGTGTGCAACGTCCGCATCATCTCCAGGCTGGGCTCCGCGGGGCCCGTAAACCCGATGCGAGCTAAATATTTCCCCAAGTCCATTTCCACGGAAGTCATTTTCGCTTCTGGTTATGGCGTTTCTATATACTTAAAGCAGGTTTATTCCCGTGTTTCACTTTGTGTTTCTGTCCGGCTGTGAGCAATATGGCGTATTCAAGGAAGTTCAAAGTACAATGCCTACTTTAAAAAACAAAACAAAAAAAAAACTTAGTAAAATCCAACCTAAATAAAACTCACTGCTTTTTATTTCAAAATGCATTTGAAAAAAAAACAACAACACACCAATGGATCAGAAATGTGTTAGTGTTATGAAGCAAAGTGCGATTAAACGATTAAAAGATTTAATGTTTTTTAAAAAGTATGTCGAGTATTTAGTGTTTTTTTTTTTTAAGAATTACGGGTAAATAAATAGTATAATTACAATTAAACCGCTTTATTATTGCCAACATATTCATCTTAAGGTTTATTTTTCTATATTATTTAAAATCCATAATTCTTTATACAGAGATACATTTGGACACGTAGACAGCAGGAAATATATCAATTTAGTCTACATTACTAGGGTTTGCCGTGCTACATGTTATACAACTGTGATAACCTAGCTGGGCTTGGTGCCTTTGTTGTATTTTATGTTTTATACTGAAGCACTATACTTGGTTTCCTGGTCGTATATCATCGCTCGGCTCACCTCCCTGTTTCACATTTTTTGTTATCGTGACGTCACCCGTCGACACTCCCTTCTCCACAGTAGAGGGGGAAAGATGGCGCCCACACACGTACTGAGATGCTGTCAACGGGGCTTAGCATGGATACCTGTGATTTTTATCGCGCTCGTCGTCTGCTGGTCGTACTACGCTTACGTGGTGGAGCTTTGTATATGTAAGTAGAGACCTCGCCGTCGTCTGTCGCTTCTTTCAAGGCCTTTAAAAGCCGGTGCTAACCATATTTCCTGACAACACACACAAACACAGCGGCGGCTGCTGGCCAGCAGGAAGTAAATGAACTGCAGCCCAACAAAGGTGTTGGCAAACCCGTCCAAATCTAGATCCAGCTAATTTTCTGTTGGTTGCCATCGCCTGGGTTGCCATATATTCAAAAGAGGACGGTTTTAGTCAAAGAAAAACTAGCACTGTGCTTTCTTTTTTATGTTAAAGCTACCCGTCTCGTCTCTGTGGTTTTATGTGAAATTAAATGAGTGTGGATGGAGAAATAAACGGTATTTGACTGGCTGACATATAAATACCACACAACATGTCTCTTTTAATTAAACTGGCTTAAGGCAATAGTTGCGGATTGTCCCCCCCCCCCCCCCCAAAAAAAATACATAAATTCATGTAAGGTTATGTCTAAGTCCTGTAATTCAGCTGTGAAAAATTCAACATGTGTATTTTTATTAGTCAGCTCCTAATACTTAATCTTTGTTAACTATTTGGAAGTGGAAAAAAGGTACACTTAACAACAGCAAGGTGGACTAATTAAATTGTCTTGACATTGTGTAGGAGATTAATGGGGCAATAGAAAAGATTGCATGGCTGCTGTGCTCCTGAGTTGTGACTATGTATTTATTTATTTTTCTTCCCGCCCCATTTTTAGGCTTTATTTATTTATTATTAGATAAACCACTAGGTGAAAGTTTCTACTGGTTTTCTTTTGGTTTTTATCAGATATGTTGGCGTAAATATGGGAACTGGTTACATGCATAGGGGAAAACTTTTTTCCTTAATTAAGGGGGCAGGGGGCTGTAGTTACTTAATTTCTGATATGGATAACTGTAAAACATGCCAACCCTTTAATTAATTCGTTACTCATGTACAGTATCAGTATTTTGAAAAGCATGCTTTGTAGAAGTGAATACAGTGTGGATAAATGATATGGTTGTTTCCACCATAATGTATAAAAGTTTATCAGTATATATAATATCTGACATATATTGTCTATGTTTTCTCTTTGCAGTCACCATCCCCAGCATAGGAGAGCAGAGTAAGTGTCCCAGGACATCAAACAATGTTTGTTTAATAAATCGTAAATGGAATTTTACTGAGCTAAGAGTTTTTTATTGGCATAATCTTACTTAAGTTTCTGGAAAAGTACTCTGAAGACTTGGCTTTTTAAAGAAAAGGCTGGCACAGAAATTGTGTTTCCTCTCAAAGTGCTGAGGTTGGCCTGATTGTAGCCCAGCAGCTCCTCCTCATCCAGCATAAACTATTAGCTTTCCTCTCTAATTAATTAACAGCGTAGGTTTTTTTTTTGCTCTCAGGCCATGTTTTGCGTTACAGTGGCATTTCCTTATATAACCCACATATCAGTGCGTATGTCCTTGATCCTGATGCTCAGTTTCCCCCCTCCAGTTGTCTACCTGATCTTCTTCCACCTCTCATTCGTCATGTTTGTGTGGTCTTACTGGAAGACCATCTTCACCAAGCCTGCTAACCCTTCCAAAGAGGTATAACACTAATCCAATCCTCCAAAACAAAACAAGCCTGCTCTGTCTGCCTGTGTGTAATCCCCTGCTGCAGTAAATGGCAGCTTAAAAAAGGTATTTTGCTCCCTTCCCTCCAGTTTTGCCTCCCCAAGGCTGAAAAGGAACGCTATGAGAAGGAGGAGAGGCCAGAGTCCCAGCAAGAGATCCTGTGGAGAGCTGCCAGCAGCCTCCCTCTGTACACCCGCACAGGCGCTGGCGGTACGTCTGTGTCACTGAATGTAAATGAGAATGAATCTGTTCTGTTTGGAATTGAGTTATCATGATGATTGTTGTGCTAATTTATTGCAGCGATCCGCTACTGCGACCGCTGTCAAGTTATCAAGCCAGACAGATGTCATCACTGTTCAGCATGTGACATGTAAGGGAATCTTCTTCTTTCCTTAAAATTTTTCTCTTACTCTTCAGTTTTTTAAAGTTAATCTTTTGTTTTTATTTTTTATTTTTGGCAGGTGTGTGCTAAAGATGGATCATCACTGTCCCTGGTATGTAAGAGCCACATCCTGTTGGTGCATTGAGTTAGTTAACCAAGAATAAAGTGCTTTCTAGACAGAAGTTCATTTTACTTTGTTCTCACGCTTTATAACTAACATACCTTAAATTACGACACGTTGCTACACCTTTTCAGAAACTGCTTGATAATGCCATTTGTTTGGTGCTACCTCACCAGTAGCCTCCACCTTTTGCAAACTTTGATAAGGTTTCTGCACTGGAAAAGAAACTGCATCCAAATGTGGTGTTTGTGTGTCTGCAGGGTGAACAACTGTGTGGGATTCTCCAACTACAAGTTTTTCATCCTCTTCCTGGCCTACTCGCTGGTGTACTGTTTGTTCATTGCAGCCACCGTCCTGCAGTATTTCATTAAATTCTGGACAGTGAGTAGCGACGCACCGACACGCTTATGCCCACTCGCCCCACAGCATGGAGTGAATGTGTGACACAGATGCAGAATCGGGTGGCACGTCGTAGTCAGGATGAGCATCTCTTGAGTTGGCTGTGCATGGCGCTGACCTCTCCTGTGCTCCGCTGTGCCGCTCCTCTGTTTTCTCTGTCCTCTCTCACCCTTCACCCTCTGACCGGCCCCCGCCCTACCCCTCTGTTTCCCCTTTCTTTTATCCCCAGTTCTCGCACACTGGCTCATTGTTCTCGGATCTTTTCTCTTTTTCTGCCTCCCTTTCCACTATCGGAGCCATCAGTCACACCACTCATGTGCCCGCAAACACCTCCTTTCTCTCTCTCTCGTAGCTGTTTCACTTCAATTTTCTCTCATCTCTTCCTCTTTTATCCCTTTGTTTCTTGCCAGTCCGGGCACAGTTTTCTTTCAACCCACTCTCTTTCATTCACCTCCCCCGCAGCTCCCCACTTTTCCACCCAACTTGGCCTTGACTTCTATTTGCCTCCTGATTTCTAAGTGCTCCCCCCTCCCGTCTGTTCTCTCCTGGTGTTGCTAACCACTCTTGTTTCTGTTTGTACTAAAGCTTTGCCGCAGGAAATCGGCAGAAAACTGCCCAAAGGTAACACAGCCATCCTCCGATGCCTCCTCCCTCCCCCACCGTCCTCACCGTTGTTGTTTTCGTGATGTGCATGCAAGTGAAGTGGCTCACATGAGACTTTTTTTAAAAGTCATTTCTCTGCCTTTTTTTTCTTTTTGTTTATATCAGCTCTCTGTCATTGCTCTTGCATTTCCAGAAATATCTCCGATGTGAATTTGTTATCGATAGCTGCCTGACTCTCCTCTTCTCCCGTCTCTCCCCCTAGAATGAGCTGACAGACACGCCTGCCAAATTCCACGTCTTGTTTCTTTTTTTTGTGGCCGCCATGTTCTGCATCAGTATTTTGTCCCTCTTCAGCTACCACCTTTGGCTTGTAGGGAAGAACAGGTCGACAATAGGTATCGTTTTCCTTGTATTTAATATCTAGCAGTGATTTCAAATATTCTAACAGTTTGTCAAGTTGAATGTCATTTTTTTGTCATCATTATCACTGGAATAACTTTGTTGCTAGGGACGGAGTTTTGTTCCCCTCCTTTAGTGTTTGTCTAACAGTTCTCTTTCCCTTCTGTTTGCCTCTTCTCTTATCATTTTCCTCTTACCCTGCAGAGGCATTCAGAGCACCAGTCTTTAGGACAGGCTCTGATAAAAATGGTTTCTCTCTGGGTTTCCGAAAGAATATTGCTCAGGTCTTTGGTGACCAGAAGAAGTACTGGCTGCTGCCCGTCTTCACAAGGTAAAAAAAAAAAAAAGAGAGAGAGAAAAACTTTCACAGAGAGAGAGACAGACATTAAAGGGAGTGTTGTGGTTTGCCGTACACACAAAAGATTCCCGGGAGGAGACAAAACCCAAGCCTCTGAAGGTAACAAGCTAGTGGATTCCTAGCGCAGATCCCAAGCCCAGATAAATGAGTTGCATCAGAAAGGGTATCCAGTGTAAAGTGTGTGCCAAATCATGTGTACTTCCATCTGCCGTGCCGACCGCTTGAGAAATAAGGGAAATATCCAGGAGTACCTTTCAGACAGAGGAGATCTAAAGCCCCTTTCCCATTAGTACTTAATCAGATCGACTCACCACAGTGTGCCCCGATTTTCAGAGTTTTCCATTAGGTCATAGTACCAGGTATTAAAATAGTACCTGCTCAGCCGAGGTTCTAAACAAACAGAGCAGGTACTAAAATGTGACGATGTCAGACTGGATGCCACCGATTGGCTGGTCAATGGCGTCAAAAGATGAGTCACGAGTGTATTGTTACCAAAAACTGAAACTGACATTTTTGAAACCTGGCAAAGTTGTTGCATACTAATTAAGTCACAGGACCCTTGGCCACGTTGCTATGACAACAACCACACACATTTAGTGGTACTTGATTGTAATGGAAAAACCAGTCTGAGTCGTGGTGAGTCGATCTGAGTAGGTACTAACGGAAAAGATGCACAACAGAACCAGGAAGACCAGGATTTCTGTGTTAAATAAACAAAACCTGAAGAATCTGGTATAATTGTTTAAATTCTGAAGTAAAAGCTAAAGCTGTGATGTTATTCTTTTAAATATAAGCCTAACTTTGTTGCAGCATAGACTATATGGGTTCGAAAAGTGAATCTAGTGTCTTAAACCTGCATTCTTTGTAATGGGCAGCAGGGGGCAGCAACTCAAGTTGCTTGTTGTTGTTTTTTTTAGTTTTTTTTTTAATAGAAGTCTGTAACAAAATGTCTAAGTGTTTTCCAGATTAAATTATGGCTACACATGCTAATTTCAAGCCATATTTAATATAAAATAATGCTTTTTTGTATTAAATACTTTCACATTAGAGTACGAAAATAAAATAAAGCAGGCTCCACCTATCACTTGTTGCATCGGGTTTATAAAGTACAAGTGCCAGATGCTAAAGTCGAGCCTTTAAAACAGCAGTCTGCAGAACAGTTTGTAACATTATGGTGTGTCCATCTTTTATATACAGTCTGTGGTTGCAGCAGCTCCTGAGGAAGTTCAGCTTCACGGTTTTTGGGGTTTTTTCTAATCAGTTGACAGCTCTTAATCTTTAGATTCTCTGCTTGCTTACTGCAGCCAGGGAGATGGTCTGACGTTCCCCACCCGACTGGTCAACACCGACGTGGAGCAGGCCACAGTGACACTGCAGTCAGAGCCCAGTAAAAGGTGCTAAATCCCGGTGCAATAGTAGAAGCTTCTGATAGGGCTTTTATTTTGAGAAAAATGGTGCTAATGGCAGCTAATTTTTCCAGCGCTGCTGACATCACCGTGAGTCCACTCAGCGAGTCTCAGAATCGCCTCCTGAGCAACGAGCAGCATGCTAATAACATCGGAGACCATCTGGCAAATGACACCCTCAAATCAGGTGAGTCCCAGCAGGGGTGTTATTATTACATAGAAAGGCTGAGCTGTTGATGTAAATTCTATCACGTATTCTGTTCTGCTTGTCTTCACAGCTGAAAGCGAAACCATTACAATCTCAATGGAGAGCGAGTCCTAACCAGGTAATTGCAGTCAGCCACCTCTCAGCGAGTCTGTGGCTCTCGCTTAATGGTCAGTCTGACTTTTCCAGATAGAACTGCTTTGTGTAAGTAATAAATCTATGTATGTATATATAATTCTTTTTCTTTTTGTTCTTTCCTGCCACAGGAGAAGCACCTCAGTCATCTACTTCGATGCCTTAAGCAAAGCTAGAGTTCAGTTTCTCAGCAGTCTGCCAGCAGATGCCCATTTAAATACATTCACAGTAACTATGGAAATGCAGTCATTATCACAGTCATGTATTCCGTGGCATTAGCATTTCCACATGCAGTGTCATGAACGCATCTCACACCTCTCTTCGTAAGACATGAGACAAGGTTGTTTGCAGTTATGCGCATACATACACACACATACTAACAGTATACTGTATTCATATTTCTGTTGCTTTTTTTTTTTAACCTCTCACAATTGAAGTATTTATTGACGAGGACCGCATTAAAGTGAATCAGTGCTACTGCTGAAAGCCTCCCAGGTCCACCAAGACTTGGAGATACAAAGCTGCAGTGAGGAGAGCCTGGAACAGCTTTTTTTGGTTTGTTTTTGGTTTTTTAGAGAGGCAGTACACGATGTGGAGATG
Source organism: Haplochromis burtoni (assembly GCF_018398535.1). Taxonomy (NCBI): domain Eukaryota; kingdom Metazoa; phylum Chordata; class Actinopteri; order Cichliformes; family Cichlidae; genus Haplochromis; species Haplochromis burtoni. Next base: position 4,951,932 of record NW_024582362.1, read on the forward strand.
CATCGATTTACCCTTGAGTCTCATGTTGTCTCATTTTTTAACGAGTATACGCGTAACAATGATTGACACCTCTTGAGATGGATGCTTCTCAACAAACCTGGACTATCTTACAGAAGACTCCACCACACGGTGAATCCGTGCACAAGGAAACTCTAGCCAGGTTTTGGGTAGACTTTTTGTTTTTGTTTTTTTGTTTTTTTTTAATCCATCAGAGCACAAGATGGCACATTTGCACTTTGTAGATTATCCATCAAAGAAAAAAGTGCTGCTTTTTTTTTTTTTTTTTAAATTTAAACAAAAAAAAGGTGTTATCGATGTTGCTCGATCATTTGATTTTTTTCTCCTTTTTTTTTAATATAATGTATTGTGTGTGTGTCTGTGTGAGAAAGAGAGAGATTGTGTGTAACAGTTGAAGTGGCAGTAAGTTTTCTTCTTTCCTACTAACAGACTAAAAGAATCAGCTTTATATGTGTTTTTTTATGGCCCGCTTGTGTCAAAGGAAAAAAAACAAAACCTGCTGCTTTGACTGGACGGTTTAACTTTGGAGGTGAAGCTCGCTCACTATTTGTTCTTTAAGAGGCTGATCCATGATTCTTAGCCCGCAATGTGCACAGCCTGTTTTTCTACAACTCAGTGCTTCAACCTTTACAAAGAACACCAACACTCTGCCAAATAAGGGCTGGCCTGTCAGGAGCTCTGACCTCCGAACCTGAAGTGTTTACAGCATATTAGCTTTATCCTAACCTCACTGGCCAATCTCATCATAACCAAATTGAATTCAACAGTAGTCGTGGCGCAATATTTTGTACATTTGTCGCTCCGACCTGCTGAGGGTCATGATGTCCGTGCAATACCAGTGCTGGCCAGCAGGTGGAGACAAGAGTCCTGTTTGTCCACTCATTCAGCTAAATGTCTTTTCTTTGTGTGTGTGTGTGTGTGTGTGTGTTTGATATCACTACATCACTTCCTCGGGGCTCACTTCACTTTCAGGTTAAATCGCTTTCTTAATATCCTTTAATATGCATTAAATTCCTGTAATAACTCATCTGGATTTAATTTGAAAGTGAATTGAACCCCTCTGATAGAGCTACAGCCTCTGCTCACCTTGTTGCTGTAGACATGTGTGGATGTCTGTATTTTGGAATCGGCTCATTGTTGTGATCTTGAGCGTGAGCTTGTTTAATTCCTGTGCCGTGTCAGTGTGTAACATCTGGGAATTTACTCACGGGGTCTGCGGAAATCTGTAAGGAAAGTGTATTTAATACCCAGAAGACAGTGTTGCTCACATTTGTCAGCATGACCAAATAACAATTGTTCAGGAGTGAGTTCCTTTTCCAAGAAATGTTATTGTTTAAGTGCAGCATTGTAAGGCGATGCAGCAAAGTCCTGATGTCTGCCATTCCTCACACCTCTGATCACATCCCGGAGTGTTGCTGGAAAAGCCTCCTGCTGAATATATCCAACCAGACACTGGTGGTTTACAAGTTTACAGCTGTTTCTATCATGTACAGCGTGTTAGTGTTATCGTAACATGTGCTGAATGTATCACAGACGGGACAGTAAAGGTATGAGTGTTTTTAAAAACAACAACAAAACAGCCTGATCTTTAAACTTCTTGTTTACTTCTTGAATCCTCCAATCATCTTTGACCTTTTGAGCCCAAGTATATTTATAATAACTCTTTTTGCAGAGCAGTTATTGGAGAATATTCACTATTGTATAATGACACTGTGGTTGAATCAAAACAAACAAAAAAAGGTAGCAGGTTAAATTAATTTCTAAGATCATGATCCAAGCCATGGTTATGTTCTGATTATATGTAGATCTTTTCTAAAAATCGCACTCAAAAATTTCAAGAAATTAAACTTTAAAAATAAGAAGACATTTTTGTATCGTGTATAAGGAGCTCTGCTAATTCCACTTATCATTTACAGCCACTGATTCTAAAAGTGTGGACTTGTCCTATTGTTTTAAAAATGCCTGTATTCTCTCTGGGCTGTTTGTCCTTGAGACTAAAGTGCGCCTGTGTGTGTGTGTGTGTGTGTGTGTTTTGTAATGCTTAAGTGAGTGTTCTTTTGTAATATTGTGGTCTCGGACAGAAGCTTCTGTGCAGCGATGAGATGATACCTGATTAATGCTCAAAAGCATGGCGCCTAACTTCTGTAAAGATGTTTTACCATGATAACGGGGTTTATGGTGTTATAAAAGTCACTGTTTTTGTTTGTTTTTTAACTATAGCTAGCTGTGTCGTTTCAACTCTATAAATAAAGCCATAAAAACTCCTTTGACAATGGAAGAAGGATCTGAAAACCTCAGTCTAATATCAGCTTTTCTTTTCTTTTTTGTTTTTAGACTGACAACACGTTACATCTGTGTTCATGGTGCAGTGCAGATGTAGCCATCATAACTTGCTTTTTGCTACATTCTGGATTCTTTTTTGTTACAATGTCCTATTTTACAATGTATGTATATATATATTGATAATGTAAGAAAACAGAAGACAGCATATATTTTTCTTGTCTGATTAATTTTACTGTTCCTATTTTGTGAATGAAGTACATGCCTCTACACAATTAACGTGAAAATAACAATAAATGTTTTTCTAAAAAGCTCAAAGCATTATACTTTTTTTTTTTCTGAGAACTTAAAGCACTTTTTACTACGTGGTTCATTCACCCAGTCATGCCAATCTAACACTCGTTCACACACTCACACTCTGATGGATGTATTGGGAGCAGCTCTGGATTCAGTAGCTTGCCCACAGACCTTCCGATTGGTAGATGACAAGTTCTACGTCGAAGTTTCCCATCAATGTAGGATTGAAAATCCTGGGAATCTGTTCAGCATAATCAGGAATGCTGGAAGTCACCTCCTCACGTCTGCTTGGGTGTTAAAAGGAAAGCTGCAGAGTTCCAGGGAATTCGCATCATACTAAGCCTGTGTTTCGTTTTCCAACATAAGGTCTCAAGTGATATCACTTGAAAAGAATTTATTACTTTGTGCATCTGTTTTTCATTTTTCATATGGAGCATGTTTATGTAGGTTCTCAGTCATCCAGGTCACGGTCGTCTTATGAGCTTGAGTTGAAGGCAGATAGACTTCTATATTTGATTCTTAAAGATGTTCAGCCTCTGATCTAAAATGGAATCCCAGGTGTGAAACATCTAGTGGGGTTGTCACCTTGTTGGGGGTCCTGAGTTGTTGACCCACCCTATCAGCACATGACTTGCAAGGGTCACATAGTCCCAAACTTGGCTTATTTGTGAGGTAAATAGGTAATTTATTGATCCTACGAGGGAAATTATTTGTGTTACACTACACTATCATCATAGTTGAAATAAAAATGCCACAGGCTCTTAGTGATGGCATTATACTGTGCAAGATATAAATATATAATCAACAGTGATAAAAAAAAAAATCAAGTTAAAGAAGAGTAAAAACAAAACTGAGATTGTGCAAGAGACAGGTGCAAATCGGATTAATACATTTTAAATGTGCATTCAATCTAGGAACCAGCTGCAAGATGGTTTAACTCATTCACTGCCATTGACGTCTATAGCCGTCAATGGCAGTGAATGAGTCAATGGGTTTAACTCATTCACTGCCAATGGCTGGCAGTGAATGAGTTAATAACAGACCGTGCGTGTGGAATCTAATGCCTCACAGGGGTGCTCATGCGAGTTATTGTACAGTTTGATAGAGACAGGTATGATTCATTTCCTGAATAACTTCCTCACTTCCCCTGCTGTACAAACTGAGGCCACTCTGAGAGATAGTCAGCAATCCAGGAGACATTGGAAATAGTGACAACCAATGCTGCAGGACTCTAAGACTAATGCGATCGGGTCCTGCAGCCTTGCTTTGGTGTTGCTGTTCAAGTGTTTCACTCGTCTCCTCAGCTGGCCACTGGATACTCCTCACTGGACTGTGCAGCATTGCTTAGCTCATGTTTGGGTCTTTTGTCCCTGAGATTATCCAATTTTTCTGATGTTGTTGCTGGGTCTAAAGTGCACCAGGATATTATGGTTGGAGAAAAGTCTCTTCAATGTCATAGGTTCCTTTCTATTCTATTTTATTTACTGACTTAACAAGTTTGGATAGTAGATAGCCACATTTTAAAGGCTTTCATGGTGCGTGTGTGTGTGTGTGTGTGTGTGTGTGTGTGTGTGTGTGTGTGTGT
>NW_024582362.1:4956131-4957289 GCF_018398535.1 Haplochromis burtoni
GTGTGTGTGTGTGTGTGTGTGTGTGTGTGTGTGTGTGTGTGTGTGTGTGCGCGCGCGCAGGAGGGAACGTTCTATGCCTAGTGGTGTAAGGCCCTCATAACGTTATTTGTGTTTCAGTAAGTAGGGGAGTCAAAGAAGAGGCGTGTCTGTGTAGGCCAGGAAAGGTATACTCCATGGAGAGCAAGATGCTTCTGTGCACTGAGATGATGCGTTTGATGAAACCCTGTGCTTCTTAGGTTTTAAATTTCACTGTGTTGTCATTGACATACCTACACTTCCAAATTAGTGATCACAACTAACTGTTGTTCCCTCGCATTTGTTGGGTTGACAGAAACTCTGAACAATGCGATAGTCCAAAAATAATAGATCTTAGTGAAGAAACACGCTGGGAAGATCTCTTAGAGCCTTTTCCAAAAAACTGCAGATTCCAATATTATCAAACAATTCCATGTAATTACAAGTTATTCTGATGTGTCACCACTTTGCCATGGTCAGGAAGAAGACCCAAACTGTTACCCTCAGATGAGAGGAAATTGGTAAGGATGTTCAGAAACCACAAAGGCTCAAGCCTGCCATGAACTGGAAACTCCTGGAATGCCAGCGTCACAGTTCATAGTGACGAGACTTTTACATCACCTTGGAGAGGGTGAGAGGGTGCTGACCAAAAAAGATGCCCCTGCTCCAAAATCAACTCCTTCAAGCTCGACTGAAATTTGCAGCTGCCCACATGGACAAGCCGAATGTCTTCTTGACAAAAGTTTCTAAATTCTTCTAAATTCCTTAGCTTTGACTCAAATCAACAGCTACGCGGATGAAACTTTGAGTTGGGCAGGACAATGATCCCAAACACTCATCAAAACTGGAATGGGTAATGCTGGCTAACATTAAGCTCCTAGAATGGTCTCCCCAATGCCCTGACCTCAACCCTGTTGAAAAAGTTAAGCTATGAGTCTGTATGCATACAACTGACCCCCGTTGGAGAAAATCCAAAATAAATTCAAACTCTTGCACACAGTCAATAGAGATGTGTGCTGTAAAACCATCCCACCCTGGAAAAAGGTCAGTTCAAAGAAAGCATTAAGAGCACAAAATTAGCATGACATCAATGCCCATAACAAGTGCATGTATGCATTAGGGGTGCAACGATACACAAAATTC
>NW_024582362.1:4964571-4980981 GCF_018398535.1 Haplochromis burtoni
AAAAAAGAGAATTGATTTCTGTACTTTTGCACTGTTGTGGTCTTGCTAATATCGCTGTGCAAGCAACTGTACAATGACAAAAAAAGTTCTAAGTTTTTCTATCAAAGCTACAGTGTGCACATTGAATGGGTATCTGTGTTTAGCCATGTGCTGTCAGAAGTGATTAGAAAGAGTAAACACTCGTTGTGGACTTAGATTCAGGAACCCTGTTGAGCATTGACCTTTGCTATCTCTGTGACACCCAGGCCCTTCACCTCTGGTGATGAGGTTGTTGTTTGCTCATCCTCGTGTCTTTCACGGACACTTTCTCTGTAAAATTGCTTGCTGCGCTTGTCCGCAAATCAAAGCGTTGGCACACGAAGACAGAAGAGCGTGTGTCTGTTTCACGGGTCAGTTTAAGCAGCTACTGGAGCAAAATGTAATAAAAAAGAAAAAAACGTAAACAAAATCCAAACAGTTCAAAAAAGAGGAAAAGAAAGAATTTCAACACAATAAAAAGAACTTTTGGTTTTCGCCCGTTTTCTACTCTCCTCTGTAATGTGAGTGTTTGAGCTAATGTTGAGCCACCTAAGATAATAAAGTCTGAGTCACTTTTCCAGAGATAGAAAACAGTATTTGCTTGTAAAAGAGGGGAAAAAGTATGAAAAGCAAAGGCAGCCACAGTTTCACTAAAGACCACTGTGTGGCTTATCCATTAAAGGGAAAGGCATTAAATAGTGATGGTGTTGACTGGATGGTGACATCAGGCTCTACAAACAAAGCCAGCCAGCAGGAAATTAGATGCAACCAATTGACAGTTTTATTTGAAATTTATCAGCTAAATTTAAGGTTGAACCCAAATGAACTTTAACCTAAATTTCTGGCTTCTAGATGCGAAATTGCTCAAATCAGTGATTTTTCGCCTATTTTGTGAATCACTGGCTGTAACAAGATTGCAGGTGTGAAGAGAAACCTGTTCAAACCTGTAAAACTGTGTCAGGGTTGAAGGCTGTAGAGTGTTGACGTTTTCGATCAATTACCCAAATGCAGGCTAGTCAGGGCAAATCAGTTCTAAAGAGTCAGTCTGTAGCAAACAAGGTGAGCCTTGAGAGCCAAGAGAGTTGCACAGGCTTGGTTAAAATGACTCAGTGTTAATATGAGGTCAGAAAATGATGTGTTATATCATCCTTTTTTTGTACAGTGAAAGATGTGTACTTGTGTAAATCATCTGATGTGAGATGTGTCCCTGTTTTTGTGCCCCTCAGCCATCTCTGTTAATCATTCCTGTGACGGGTCTGTACATGAAACTCAAGGATAAAGGGGTTTAGTCTTGGTGTAAACAAAAAGAAAGGATCCAACCTCACGAAAAGGCAAGGTTTACCTGAACCAAAAAACAAACAAACCAGATATCCAGTGAGGCGTCCTATCATTGTAGTTGTATTTGGTGCTGTTCAGATGCTGTAAACCCACCTGGGTGGTCTCAAATATTTAACAGCCTTTTGAGTGCTGCTCAAAAGTATTGCAAAAAAAAGTGAAAGCAGAAAGATGTGTGTGCTTTGTAGGCGCCTCAGTCCAAAGAAATCCCAAAGAATCCACCACCGACACCACACACACATGCAGCCCTGATGTTGTCAAACTGCCCCTCCTCCGTCCTAAACTCCACTGCCTTGGTACTGTTTTGTAGTAAATTATAAAAGATGTTCCCACTTAGCTCAAATCCTCATCTGTGAAGAGTTGACAGTAACAGTGAAGTGAGTATAGCTAACCCTCTATCAGATTCCACCTTATATATGTGAGTGTGTCATAATGAACAGGAGAGGAGAACGGCTGCTTTTGCGTTCAACGACGCAGGACAAGTTTAAAGTGAGCAGCATTTACAAAAAGGGGTCACAAACTACCACTATCCAAATCAGAATATGTTAACCAGATTGCCACCTGATTCTAACGAGTGGCACAAACAGGAATCACATATCAGCTCAGTGTTATCTAAACGGTGAGCAAATCAATATTGCACCAATTCAAAGGAAGCAAGAGTCTCTTAATGTGGGACTACTTTAAAGTCATCCTTTGTGCGTAAGTTCCCCGTCAGATGCAGACAGCTCACCCTTGTCGGTTATTCAAAGGAGGCGGGGTCCAGTTGCACTGACTGAGTGTTGCAGGGTATCTGAGAAGCAGATATGCCCTTTTAAAAAGTTTGAGGAGACTCTCAGGAGAAGCCACTTCGGACTTTTACGCATCGAGCGTCCATGGATGGAAAGGGGACCGAGAAGGCACCGACAGGAGCCAACATGAGCAATAGATCCTTCCCTATCTCTGACCCGATATGTCAAACGGAGGACGCTCCTTTCGCCATGGATGTCATCCGCAGTGAGTAAAGCGGGTTCCGCACGGCAGATTTGCCCGTTTTCACGGTTCCCCCCCAAGAGCTCCCTACGAGCAGCAAGAGTAGATCCACGGGAATTTTAATTGGTGGGAGGGTTTTTGTGCACCACTGGGTCGCAGTGCCCTGGCAACGGTGGCGGAGCAGAGAAACTAAACTGCTGGTTGTACTTCATTAGGACTTAATGGGATTCCTGGAAGTCTTTGAACCACACTGGGGAACGAAAGACTGAAGTTGTGCTATGTTGCTGCGCCTTTGCAGCACGATGGTCACTACTTTGAAGTGAGGATTTTTCAGACATATGAAATAAAACAAAATAAATATATAATATAATATAATATAATATAATATAATATAATATAATATAATATATAGATTTAGCGAGAATTACATATTAATACTGTGTTGGAATACACAGACGATAACATATTCGTGTTTTATGGTATCTTGCTCGTGCCCCCCTCCCAGCAAACTATTTAAGCTCAGTTTGACGCTGTCTCAGAGCCAGGCGTGTGCCAACATCTGCTCGGTTTTTTCCCTACCACTGAAGTGTACAGCAAGTGATCTTTTAGTACAGTTACAGATTCCCCCTCATTCGCTTTACATTACTGTAACCCATCTGCGAACAATTAGACAAACCGCACAGCAAAGGTAAACTGTATTCCCCTTAAAACTTTCTACAGATGTGGAGTTAATATTGTTATTGTAATAACAATATCCCAATAATAAGAGCGTGAAAGTGTGAGCCATGTTTGCACTTTCAGTTTTATTCTGTGGATGGCTTCCATTTGGCCCGAGGGCGTTTTTTTTCTTTTCTTTTCTTTTTCTTGATTTTTTTTTTAAAAAATTCTTTTTTGAAAAACGTGTTTATTATTTTAATGTGTTTAATGTCTGTTTTCGATCATGCGCACTGCTACACATGATCAGCAACGAGACACACTAAAATAAACAATATTTTGCCCAAATTTCTGACTTTAACTAAATATTTACGTGTAAATCTTCTTTGTGGTTTGCTTACATAAGAACAGTGTTAACTATTACATTTAATGGGATCTAGTTACATTTAAATTTACCTGATATATATTCAGTTTATACTAAGCGCATTTTCCTTAATTATTTTTATGAATTAACCTTCGATTCTACGCTAAATTATTGCTGCATCCTTTTTGTTGAAACTTCAAATTTTTATTTTTTGTAGCGCTGAGATAAATGTCCTTCAGACTGCATGTCTCAGTCAGCAAATGTGCTACAAAGATGTGTAATATTACGTTAGAAAATGAAACCAGATGATTGGCCAGTGGGTAATGTTGTTGTTGTTGTTGTTGTTGTTGTTGTTGTTGTTGTTGTTGTTTTTTAAATTAATTCTCAAAAATCAGCCCCAAAAATCAAGGATTGATTATCCACTGCAGGAGAGCGTAAAACCGTGTGGCCTCGTCACCACTTTGCTGAATTACCCAGACGGTGCCACATGCATGTCTGGCTCATCGTATGGTAGCTTGAGTGGTCAAAGAGAACACTTAAAATACCGCTAGAATTTGTGATTTATGCTCCAGATTTCAGTCACTGTCTGCCTCATCGCAAACAAATAAACGAACGAATGTCTCTTGTCTATCCTGTGCGCTCAAAACCATGAACAGAGAAGAAATGACACATATTACGAGAATCGTCTTAATTATATCAGCATGCCGGAACTTTTACTCAGCCCTTCCTCCCATTCTTGTTCAGACACAAACCGGATTGCAGATTTCTTATCACACACTGTTCTTTCTGTGAAAAATCAGTTTGAACAATTCAGCCGTAATTACACCTTCTAGCTGCTGGTTTCCAGCTGCTGTGGATGTTTCTGCAACTTACACTTTGCCCCGCATTGCTACTTTCCACTGTGCATAATCCTGCCCACATGCATGGCACCTTGTTTCAGAATCATTAACCAACTTACAAGAAGCTTACCTACTGCTGTTTCATTTTACGTCTGTGATGGCACTTATGTTTATTGACTACAAAGTAAGTTCTGCTAGCACAAAGATGAATATCAACAGCCTAACAGTGGGCAAAGCCACAGGAGCTTGGTTTGGTCTGGCAGTATTTGCCTTTAGTTTATTTGAATGGTTGTTGAATCATTTAAACAGAAGCCCACAAATATATTAACCTAGTAATACACTCCCCCATTAAACCCCCCATTGCCAGGATTTAACTAAGCAAACAGATAAGAGCCTTTCACTGGACAGTTACTGCAGCAATGATTCACCTCACAACAGCTGAATTCAGCACTGAGTTCTCATTTCTTCAACATCTGTGTCAGTAGGCATATCCTGTGGTCGCGGTATAAGATGTTTATCATTTTCAGAAGAGTCAAAATGTTGGCCTGTGTCAAGCAAAGAAAACGCCCAAGATTGCTGAAACTACTAAAACTGGGTTAACTCTCTGACACTATTAAAACTAGGAAAGATAGCAGGTGATCAAACATCTAGAAATCAACTGTAGAGCTCACATTTGAGCTCACGTTTATGAAAATGAGAGCATTTCAATATACAATATGAAGAAAACTCCACAAACTGGGATTAAACAGCTGTGAGCCTTAAGAAAAGTACTTATCAGTGAGGCTTGAAAAAAAAAAGCCTTACTGAGCATAAAGGTTGGCATCTGGAGTGATGTGAAAAGATCATGTAGTCTGATAAAGATTAAAGTGATGGGAGCATCAGTGTCAGAGGAGAGCTGATGAAGCAATACTCAGCTGTCATGCCTGGATTCTATCGAACAAGCCTGTGCAGTGCAGTGGGTGATGCTGTGATCTGGGGCTGCGTCAGCTGGTCGGGTCTTGGTTCATCGGTGTAATAAGGCCAAAAAACTGAGCTCAGTTGATAATATGAATTCAAATTCAAATTCAAATTCAAATTTTATTTGTCACGTACACAGTCATACACAGTACGATATGTAGTGAAATGCTTGGACAACTGCTCGTGACCTAAAGAAAACAAAAAAGGAAAAGGCTATGAATAAGATAGGAAATAAATATGAAAAATTAAAAAGGGTAAATTTAACTAGGAAGGAATAAAATATAAATTAAGGTTAAAAATGAAATAACTGTACAACACAAATTAGAATGAAGGGTAAATTTAACTGGGAAGAATAAGATAAAATATATAAATTAAAGTTGAAAATAAAATAACTGTACAACAAATACAAATACACAATATAGAACTATATAAGAATGTATGAAGAAATTAAATATAAATAAATATATACACAATAACAGCAGCTGTACAAGTATTAACCGGAAATGAAGAATATAGTGACCAGTGTTGTGCAAAAACAAAGTCCAGAAAGTCCAGTGTGTGTGTAAGAACCATATGTGTGGGTCAGTACTGTGTGGTGGTGTGATTGAGAGACCGTATCGCCTGCGGGAAGAAGCTCCTCCTCAGTCTCTCTGTGTTGGTCTTCAGGGAGCGGAATCGCTTTCCTGACCTCAACAGAGAGAACAGTCTGTTGTTGGGATGGCTGAGGTCCTTCACGATCTTCCTGGCCTTGGTCCAGCACCGCCTGCTGTAGATTGAGTGCAGGTCAGGGAGCTCGGAGCGGATGGTGCGCTCAGCTGACCGCACAACCCTCTGTAGAGCTCGTCTGTCCTGCATGGTGCTGTTCCCGAACCAGGTTAAGATGTTTCCCGCCAGGATGCTCTCTATGGTGCACGAGTAAAAGTTCCTGAGCACCTTGGAGGGCAGTTGGAAGTCTCTCAAGCGTCTGAGGTGGTAGAGACGCTGTCGGGCCTTTTTCACCACGGTGTTGATGTGACAGGACCATGACAGGTCCTGCGTGATGTGAACTCATGTGAATATACTGAATCAAACAGGCACAGGCATATTTAGATTCAGACAAAGCCAGAGTTCACTGGGCTCAAATTGTGCAAGAGTGATTCAGGGAACATGAAATATCACGTTTCTCTTCGGCCCACTGAGAACCTTTGGGACATCCTGGAGGAGACTTTGGGCAGCAGTCACACTTGACTGATCTCTTTGACATCAGAGGGCTCTTGTGGTTTACAGGATCAAACCTAATTGGACTTTTTCCTCTAAACAGCATGCGAGCACTTAGCTTCTCATGTTGCCATATCAGGGTAACACTTTGACATAACATTTTCAGCTGCAGGTAGTATTTTGAGCAAATGGTAAAAAATATATCAGCAACAATACCCATGAGGAGAATCAAGTTTACATTTTATTCGCCACATGCAGTGACAGGTTGCCCTGCAGTGGAACGAACCCGTCCCCCGACCTTACGCACACAACACAGACATCACACGGGGATATAAGTGAGTGCTTATCAGTGTGTGCGTGTCCATAGTTCAGCTGACGAAGATCACATCGACCATCTCAGATTTAATGAAAGCAAATTTATTTTCCTTTTCCTTTGTTAATTTCAGGGTTTGGTGTCTTTGACTACATCCTGTATGGCATCTTGACCTTCATGGCAACAGTTTCTTTGCTGGTCTTCTTAGAGGAATGTATCTACATCTATAGGAAAGTACCTGCCAATAAGAAGAGTCTCATCATCTGGGTGAATGGAGCAGCACCGGTGAGAACAGTTTGCAGAAAAGAAACAGATGACACAAACGTATACCTGGATCTTTAATTGACGCTCGTCTCATTTTTTCAGGCGATTGGCACCATGTCATGTCTGGGGATGTGGTTCCCCAGAGCTACCCTGTTTACTGATATGTTCTCTGGCTGGTGGGTTTTTGTTTTTTTTCCCCACTCGTCCCTTCTCTTTTACTCACCCTCCGTTTCCCACTGTGCTGTGTGTCTCTCTGACCAGCAGAGTCCTGCTGTGAAAGATAATAGTGAAACTTTAACCTCAGAACCTACAGAAAAACTGAAAACAGGAGTGCTGTTAAGTACTGTGTGACGTGTCATTTACTTTTCTACTACTCTTCCTGAGCCCTCCTCCAAAAACCTCTTTCTCTTATTCTTCCTACGTTCCTAGATTTCATTCCCATGTTCCTTGTTTCCATTTACCTGCCTCTCTTTCACCGTAGTTACTTTGCCATTGTGGTGTTCAAGTTCCTGATTCTGATGGTGGAAGAGTTGGGTGGCGATGAGGCGTTTCTGAAGCGTGCAGGAAAATATAAACTGAAGATCAGCACGGGGCCTTGTTGCTGTTGCTGCTGTTGCCTGCCAGAGGTGGCCATCACACGGTAAATCCACAAGTGACACCGTCACTTTTCTGCTTTAGTTTACTGTCGTGTAAGCTGAAAGCAAATCTACTTGTTTTTTAAAACGCAAGTGACTAACTTCTGGAGAGCACTCAGCAGATGCATATCTTCAGAATAGTCACTAAAGCTGCTGATGATGATGATGATGGACGTCTTCCGATCTTGGTTTTTTGTTATTCTTGGCAAAAGAGCCTTTTTCTTTGGTAGATTTTTTTCCTCCTTGGTAGGAAGGGGCAGAAGGGGCTTTAAGGCTATAAACGCCAGATTAAATAAACTAGATTAAACCTCATGGCTAAATTTGGCTTTTAAAGGAACATGTCAACATCCGCAAAAGTTCTCTGAAAGCAGTCAGAGAGATCTGAAAGCAATTTTGCCAGTGCAATCAAGCATGAGCTCTCGTGTTTGCTTGTAGTCCAGGCTTATTTTATTGAAGTTTTACGCATAAGGAAGAATAGCCTTGAAGTGGCGCGTAGTTTCTATTTATTTACTGTCCACATTTAATAGTTCCAGCGAAGGGTGGTCAGTTTCCAAATATGTTTCCACCGATGCTTTGATATTGGGCAATTGCTCGAGAACAGGCAGATGGCAACAACCTGGAATGCTAATGAAGCACAGACCATGGCGGGTGGCTTTGAAGTAGTTTGCACCCCCGTTCAAACATTACACAAACACAGAGCCTCTTTGCATAGAGCATTGAATTCACACTAGAGCTTCAGTCTGGTTCTCAGAATCCAGGTTGCACTACTGGTCATTCAACTTGTTCGGGGTGGGGCAGCATTTACAGAACAGACATATCACCCCCCTGTTTTGCAGAAAAAAGCCAAGTGGCACCATGTGTTGCAATGGACTTTCTGATTTGGCCATTTTAATCAGATACAGGAGTCGCACACTGGTTTGTCTGTCTGTCTGCAGAATGCATTATCTGAACAGAGCTGACCTGGCGTCCCAGTTCAGTTTCATCCCTTAGAGAAGTGCCGATCTATGAACGCATTACTATTGAAGCCTAAAGATGATGACCAGACAGAACAGCCGCTGCAATTAAAGTTCACAGTTAATGGCGATAGAAATGTTCGCTCCCAGTTCTGCTAATATGAACTTGATTGTAGTTTCAGTGTATAGAAAGGATAGATTCCAGGCCAAAGATCAAAAAGATCAAGGGGTCTAAACAAATAAGAAAATGGGTGAACATGCCACATATTTGGCCACACAAGCATTATCTTCTTCCCACGTAGTTTCTTGGAATGAGGCCACACTGTTGCCAGGCAGTGACAGGCAAATGTGCAAAGTTAACAAAAAATCCTTTTAAAGCCTTCATTCTGCATTGCAAGATGATGACAATCAAGCCAGGGCATGCTCAGCTACTTATACTGTGCCCCGTTTTTATGTTTTAAAAAAACCCCACTAATGCACCTCAGAAGCACAATGTTGTTTTGGTTGCGTAACCGCAGTCAAATCTTGACATGCCAGCAGCACACAGAGATGTGTCCAGACCAACTCTTTATTGCTCCAGACATCCTGAAGTAATGTTCGAGGGCAGGTGTAGTGGAACTGCACAATGAACTTTTTGTGTTTTTTACTGTAAATCAGAGGTTAGATTATTCCGGGTCATCAGCAGATAATGAAATGGTTTCCTCTGTTTCGTCTCCAGACGCTCTCTCTTCCTGCTCAAACTTGGCTCCATCCAGTTTGCCGTCCTGAAGACTGCCTTCACCATCTTTTCCATTGTTCTCTACACCAACGACAACTACCATGTGAAGGATGTGAGTTGAAAGCACAGAAATGTAAACAACTATCTCTCCAAATACAAAGCCAATTCTGAAACAGTTGGGGTGCTGTGTAAAGATTTTAAAATCTCACAAACAAATTTAATATTCACAATAGAATATTTTAAAAAGACATCAAATTTCTTAACCGTACCATTTTAGAAAAAAAAAATCATCTCATTTTGAATGTGGTACAAAAGGCTGGAAAATTCAAGTGTTTTGTTTTGTTTTTTTCGGGGAAATATAGACGCCACATTCTCTGGACTAAAGAGGAGAGGAACCATCCAGCTTGTTATCAGTGTTCAGTTCAAATTCCTTCATCCCTCATCCCTGGGTTACATTAATGCCTGTAGAATTGGCAACTTGCACATCTGGTAAGGCGCCAGCAGTGCTGAAAAACATATAAAGGTTTTAAAGACACATATACTCTCATCCAGATGTATTTTTCAGGGAAGGCTTTGAATATTTCAGCAAGATACTGCATACTGCAGCTATTACAACAGATGGCTTTATAATAAAAAAGTCCAGGTGTTGAACTGGCCTGTCTGCAGGCCCAAAACTTTCACTAACGGAAAACATCTGGCACATCATGAAATAGAAAATACATGAAAGAAGGACTGTTGGGCAACTAGAATCCTATATGGTGTAGAGCAGGGCTGCGTTAACGGTTCATTAAAATTTGGCTTCTGAAACAGAAATAGAAGCAATCAAATTATTACCCCATCAAGGACACCATTAAAAAAATTATGCATCAGATTTCCCACAAATTTTAAAGCAACAACTTAATATGGTACTCAGTTGTCTGAATGGCCCCCACGAGTTTGTCTACATGCCTGAACATCTAGTTTAGATTTTTGGATTTTTGTTTTAATTGGGGCATGCTCCTAATGAGATGAAAGATGGTGCTCTGGAGAATCTACTTCCTAAATCTGGACCAGAGTATCACTGAGCTCCTGCACAGCTTCAGCTGGGACCTGGAGGCGTCGTTTAGACCGAAACATAATGTACTATTGCTACATAAGGCCAGGCATTGTCGTACACCAGGAGGAATCCAGGACCCACTGCACCAGAAGTGTGACAGTGGGTCCAAGGATTTCACTCCGATAATGGACGTTAGGGGGCCGTTGTCTAACCTGTAGAGATCTGTGCGTCCCTCCATGGATTTGCTTTTGCAGACCATTGCTGACCCACTGCCAAACCGATCATGCTGAACGATGTTGCAGGCACCATAACGTTCTCCATAACTTCTCCGAACTCTTTCACATCTGTCACATGTGCTCAGAGTAACCCTGCTCTCATCTGTGAAAAGCACAGGGCAACAGAGATGGACCTGCCAATTCTCTTATTCTATTGCAAACTCAATCAGGCTCAATGGCGCTGGGCAGTGAGCACAGGGCTCAAAGGACATCCCGTCCACGGGCCACCCTCATGAAGTCTGCTACTGATTTTTTGGTCATAGACAATTACGACAATGGCCTGACGGAGGTCATCTTGTAGGTCTCTGGCAGTGCTCATCTTGCTCCTCTTTGCAGAAAGGAGCACATACCAGTCCTGCTGATGGGTTAAGGACTTTCTTTGACCCTGCAAAATTACTTTAGGAGAGATGTACATGTAAATTCCAGGAGCACGCTGTTGAAACATAGCAAACCTTCTGCTACATGCTGATGTGCTCTCCTGGAGGACTTGGACTACCTGTGCAACCTATGTAGTGTCCAGGTATACCCTCATACTGACCCTAGCCAAATGCAAAATCTAGTGAAAAATCTTTCAGTGGTCGCCATCTGTAAAAGCAGTCCTGTCTTGGTGGTTGTCTCATTGTTTCATCTCTTGTGCACCTGCTGTTACTGTCATTTCATGAACACCAAAGCAGCTAAAACTGCTACATAAACGACCAGATCGGTGTCCCAGTATTTTAACTGACTTAATTCTATCCTCTGATTAAAAATAGTTCATTTAATTCTTTTAAGCCGTGTGTAAACTCAAGTTACTCATGTCCATTTATTTAAAAATCAATACATGTTATCCATTACCCACTTCTAAATAATGTTTGTGTAATCAAAGTACACCTTTGTCATGCTGCTGAGTACGCAGCCTTTGAGGGGGGCGTGCGCTCTCAGAGAGCTTCTTGTTTGCTTCTTTAGTTTTTTCATTGAAAATGATTTAAAAAATACTCTGTTGCTCTGGACGTTTTATACACAGCTGGAACCGCAGTTGTAATTTGTAATCCAGACCTGTTGTAGAGACAGAGGGTTAATAGTCCCTTTTTTCAGTTTAGAAATATTTTGTACATGAAAGAGGTTTGCAGAGTCACAAAAGCTGAAGTTGGCTCAAAGCTAAATCACAGAAA
The DNA here is from genome assembly GCF_018398535.1 of Haplochromis burtoni. Taxonomy (NCBI): domain Eukaryota; kingdom Metazoa; phylum Chordata; class Actinopteri; order Cichliformes; family Cichlidae; genus Haplochromis; species Haplochromis burtoni. The sequence goes on from NW_024582362.1 coordinate 4,976,250, forward strand.
ACAAAATCGCTGATCTGCCTACATGCCTCATTTTATAGTACAGTAGTTTTTATAGTCTATGTTACTTATCTTTTTCACTGAGTCGTATGGTTGCTCCCTTAAATCAAGCTGTTACAGTTAAATCTAGATTCAGCCACCTGTCTGACAGTGAATTATTTTCTACCTAGAGTTACTTTTGCTAACTCCACTCTGAGTAAATCACATGTTGTTAGGCACAAGAGTCTTCACACACTCACACACTTGCTACTACTTTGTTGGACCCCTTTTTCTTACAGAATTGCATTAATTCACAGCCCTCAACAAGCTCCTGGAAACATTCCTGTGAGATTTTGGCCCATATCCACATGATTCTATCACAGTTAGCATCTGCAGATTTGTTGGCTGCACGTCCATGATATCAATCTACCGTTCCACTGCGTCTCAAAGATGCTCTGTTGCATTAAGATCTGGTGATTGTGGAGGGTGTTTGAGGACAGCAAACTCATTGTTGTGTCCAAAAAAGCAGTTTCAGATGATTTGAGCTTTGTGGCATGGTGTGTTATCTTGCTGAAAGCAGCCGTTACAGGATGGGTACACTGGTCATAAAGGGATGGACACAGTTAGCAACAATACTCAGATAGGCTGTGGTGTTTAAACAATACTCAATTTAGTAGAATTTAGTACAAAGAGGCCCAAAGACAGCCATGAAAACATCTCCCACACCATTACACCAGCAGCCTGAACTGGGTGAATCCAGTCTTTCATACCAAATTCTGACCCTGCTGTCCAAATCTCAGAGCAGAATTGAGACTTATCAGACCAAAGAGCATATTTCCAATCTTCTATTGTCCAATTTTGGTGAGCCTGTGTGAATTACAAAAGTATCACTTTTGAATTACTGATGCCTTTCTTTCCATTCAAAGCAATTCACTACCAAACCTAGGCATCAACCAGGCATTTTAACCCAGGGAACAGACAAGATACTATTCTTTATAAACCCTAGTGTGAGAAAATCCCAGAAGATCAGCAGTTTCAGATCAGGGCGTCTGGCACCAACAACCATGCCACATTCAAAGTTATGCAAATCGTCTTTTTTCCTCACTCTGTTGCTCGAACTTCAGTAGGTCATCTTGACCATGTCTACATGCCTAGGTGCAATAGCAGTTGAGTTGCTGCAATGTAATTGGCCAATTAAACATTTGTGTTTAGGAACATCCCCATAATTATTATTAGTCCTTATACAATATAATATGTATATTATAGCTCATTATGACTGTAGCTCAGGTGGCAGAGCAGGTCAGCCACTAATCAGAAGATTGGTGGTTCGATCCCAGGCTGCCTCCTCGCTGCATGCAAGATACATGGGCAAGATACTAACCCCATGTTTGCCTACTGGTGGTGGTGGTCAGAGGGCCCGGTGGTCTCGCCTCTGTCAGTGCGCCCCCAGGGCAGCTGTGGCTACAACGTAGCTTGCCATTGCCTGTGTGTGAATGTGTGTGTGAATGGGTGAATGACTGAATGTAGTGTAGAGTGCTATACAAATGCAGGCCATTTACCATAATATCCTGTACAGACATGTGAAAAAATACAATAACAGATGAAGTAAGAGCGACAATAAAAACAATCACACTAACTAAAAGAATTATTCTCTCGTTCCGTTAAGATGGATTTAAACTCTCCCAACGTAACCAGTTGAACTGGTATTCCTAACAAAGTGCCCAGTGACAGTAAAATGTAATTGAAACTATCCTGAAATCCTGATAAAGCCGTTTTCATTTCTGTATTTTTGTTGTTAGTTTCTATTAAACCCTGATTCTTTTGTCCCCATGATAGAACAGAGAAAACCGATTCATAGTGTGTTAAAACATTTATATTTCTTTTTATTCAATCATCTTCCGGAAGAGAGAGACCCCTGCACAGCCCAAACGCCAGTTGCAGGATCTCTCACATTAGAATCATAAACTGTGTCTCATATAGGTATTATTATGGTACTTTATACTTCACAGTTTCAATACAACCATTGCTTATATGGCAAAGTTCCTCTTTTCTGTCTGGTTTCCTGTATTTATTAATATACTGTACAGCTCTACACTTCCTGTTTTCAGTCTGGTTGAGCACTTAGTTTATGAGTCAAAAGTGGCCTTGCTCTACAAACTTTCATTATTAAAGTACATAAAACAATATAATAAGAAAATAAGGATACTAAGGATATATTAATTACATGACATTTCTCATGTCAGCTGACAAAGCTCTGCTTATAGTACTGTTAAACCAATATTATAACTCCAATTTTGTATGAAAAAGATAAATCACCATATTCATATGTTAAAGACAATGACCGAGCTCTGTTTTGACCATTTTTATATAAAATGTGTGTGTGTGTGTGTGTGTGTGTGTGTGTGTGTGTGTGTGTGTGTGTGTGTTGTTGTTGCAGGTAAGTGCTACAGGAGATGCAATATGGATCAACTGTTTTGTAGGCGTCTTGACAATCACAGGTTTGTGGCCTGTTGGCATCACGTTTATACACCTGAAGAACACCCTGCGAACAATAAAGATCGTCCCGAAATACGCCATGTATCAGGTAAGACGCTGATCAAGCACATGTGCACACTTTTTGGATAAAGACTAATAACAGATTTGAAAGACTGTTTTACCAGGATAACACAAGCTGCAACTACAATTAGTCCTTATATGTTTTCATTTGTGTCGTTAGCTGCTCCTGATTCTTACCCAGCTGCAGACAGCTATTATCAACATCTTGGGCATGAATGGCATCATCGCCTGCTCTCCACCTTTCCCCTCATCTATCAGAGGATACAGTGAGTTTACATCCATCTATCCAGTCAGACCAATCATCCACATATTTACAGTTCCATATATATTTGGACACTGACACAAGTTTTATTTTTGTATGTGTTTACTGAAACACATTTCGATCATAGTTAAATAATATACTTGGACATAATGTGTAAACTCCTTTCATTTGAGGGTATCCACATTCAAACTGGAGGTAGGGTTTAGGTATTCCAGCTCCTTAGCATATGCCACCTTCTTTTTAAAGCGACCAAATGTAATTGGACTATTAATTCAAAGGCTATTTATTGGGGCAGGTGTGGGCAATTCTTGAATATGTCATTATCAGTTAAGCAGATAAAATAAATTGAGTTGATTTAAGGTGTGGTTCTTGCATTTGAAAGATTTTGCTGTGAACAGACAAAATGTGGTCAAAGGAGCTCTCCATGCAGGTGAAATAAGCCATCCTTAAGCTGCAAAAACAGAAGAAGAAAAAAACATCTGAGAAATTGCTGCAATATTTGGAGTTGCAAAATGTACAGTTTGGTGCATCCTGAGAAAGAAAGAACGCACTGGTGAACTCAACAATGCAAAATGGACCTGGACGTCCAAAGAAGACAACAGTGGTGGATGATCAGAGTCATTTCCATGGTGAAGAGAAATCTCTTCACAACAGCCAACCAAGTGAACAACACTCTCCAGGATGTAGGCGCATCAATATCCAAGTGTACTATAAAGAGAAGACTGCATGAAAGCAAATACAGAGGGTTCACTGCGAGCTGCAAGCCACTCATAAGCCTCATTAATAGAAAGACTAGATTTGGGTTTTGCTAATAAAATAAAATAAAATAAGAAAAACATCTTAAAAAGCCAGCACAGTTCTGGAAAAACATTCTTTAGACAGATGAAACCACGATCAACCTCTACCAGAATGATGGCAAGAAAAAAGCAAAGAGAAGCGTAAAACGCCTCATGTCTCTGAATCCAAAGCAAACAATATCTATAATACACGGCGGAGGCAAGTGTGATGGCTTGGTCGTGCATGGCTGCCAGTGGCACTGAGACACTAGTGTTTATTGATGACGTGACACAGGACAGAAGCAGCATAAGTTCTGAAGTGTTCAGAGGCATACTGTCTGCTCAAATCCAGCTCAATGCAGTAAAATTGATTGGGCGGCATTTCAAAATACAGATGGAGAATAACCCAAAACTCGCCAAAGGAACTCAGGAGTTTTATTAAAGCAAATAAGTAGAGTATTCTTGAATGGCCTAGTCAGTCAGCTGATCTTAACTTGGTTGAGCATCCATTTCACTTGTCGAAGACTAAACTTTGGACAGAAAGGCTCACAAACACACAGCAACTGAAAGCCACTGCAGTAAAGGCCTAGTAGAGCATAAAAAGGAGGAAACCCAGCATCTGGTGATGTCCATGAGCTCAAGACTTCAGGCTGTCATTGTCAGCAAAACCATTAAAAATAAACATTTTATTTTCACTTATTTAATTTGTACAATTACTTTAGAGCCCCTGGTATGAAGGTATTGTGTTAAAAAATACTCTAGTTCCTCACATTTTTAGGCAATCTTTTTGTTCCCCCACTGAATTAAAGCTGAAATTCTGCACCTCAACTGCATCTGAGTTGTTTCATCTAAAGTCACTGTGGGTAATTTACAGAACCAAAATAAGAAAAAAAAGCAGTCCCAATCCAACTGTATCATATTTAGCATGCATCAGTATCCTTATTTTTTACCAGTAACCCTGTGACAGCTGAGCTTCTTTGTGTCCTTATTCTGCCTTCACAGTGATGAGCCAGCAGTTGCTGATCATGGAGATGTTCATCATGACGATGGTGACACGGCTGCTCTATAGACGACAGTACGATCCTTTACCTGAAGAGCAGGATGCCAATGAAAACACCAGGATGACTGACTTAACACAGTCTCCATGAGAACTAAATTGTGT
>NW_024582362.1:4981001-4993984 GCF_018398535.1 Haplochromis burtoni
TGTGTGTGTGTGTGTGTGTGTGTGTGTGTGTGTGTGTGTGTGTGTGTGTGTGTGTGTGTGTTTGATTCATATTTTCTTTCTAGTATTTGATTAAGACATTGCATATATTCAAAATAACAAATATGAATTATATGTAAATGGGTCGTGTGGCTACTCATTAAGGTTACCGGACTGCGAGTCCGCTACAAAGTGTTGATTGACAGGATGCTCAGGTCATGTACAGGCATGTGAAATTAATAAGAACATCCCGTGGAAATGGACTGACTCTCTTTGAAAACCTGCATTTTTTTTTCATACAAAGTAAGTGGGACTAAAAAACAAAACAGCTGAAAGAACATTTTGCAGAGTATCTGGTTATCTGGCAACAGATCAGCAACATTACTGCAAATAAAAAGAGCATCTTAGAGAGGCAGAGTTTCTCAGAAGTAAAAAATTGGCAGAGGTTCACCAATCTGCAAAAAAATCAAAAATCAGAATGATGTTCCTCAATGTAAAATTGCAAAGACTTTGACTATCTCAGCATCTACGGTGCCTGATGTCATCCAACGATTCAGAGAACCTGGAGAAATCTCCGTGCACAAGTGACAAGACCAAAAATCGATATGGATGCATGCGATATTCAGGTTGTAAAACGACACTGCATTAAAAACAGGTGTCATTCTATCATGGAAATCACTGCACAGGCTCAGGAACACTTCCAGAAATCACTGTCTGTGAATACAGTTCACTGTACTGTACACAAAAACAGGTACAGGCAATAGCTTGAAGAGTTCAAATACAGCTTTACTAAAGACTCCGACATTGGACTTGTTTTGTCCTAGAGCTCTTAGCGCTACATTTGACACCACATTCTCACATTTTCGAGGTCGCCCGATATTTTTTGTGTAATAACACTTGTATACACCCTTTTTTCCCCCAGAAGAACCCTTTAGTTTTCCTCCAAAACATAATCTGCATTGAGACACAGAACCACATCTGACTGCCAGAAAACATGTTCTTAATTAAGTGGTATCGGGGGGGTTGTTTTAGGAGATGTTTTATTTTACAAATATGGGATTTCCCCATAATTTACCAGAGATGTTGCTGAAAGAAATATGTAGGCTAATTTGATACAATTTGAGTAATGGCTTGTAAAGTACACAAGTGAAAGAAAGCCTTTGTCTGTGGAGATTTCAATGCATGATTTCCTTACGCTTGCGAAACAGATAAAGGAAAAAAGCTGGAACAGCATCATAAATCCTCGCTGATGGATGCTGGTTCTCATCTACTTGAGGTCATTGCAATGGTGCTCAGTTACAAGCAGACAACACTACAGAAAAATAAAGCAAAGCAAATGTTTTAAAAAATCACCAAAGTTCAGATGAGTGAAGTATCAAGTACTGTGCAAAAGTCTTGAGTTAGCCTCACTAACTCAAGACATGAAGCAATATTCGATCTACACATAACAAACTTAAAAAGAGGCTTTTTGTTACCAACAGCCAGTTCCCAAAAACATATCATTTGTTTGCATTTCTTTAGGTGATTCGATAAAAAATGTTAAACTTAAAGTGTGACAGGCATAAAACTGTATTTTCTTCCTCCACTTGTCTAGTTTTCTCTATTTTTAGGACACACTGCCCATAGATACGCCAAGTCTTCGACTATGTACAGCAAATGAACAGTATTTAAAAGTCGTGTTCTTAAGAAACAGGAAGAAAAAAATCAAAGACCTGACACGTGCATCTTCTGAGCCATCTGCTGTTGACAGAAATGGTCTCAGTGGATGTTTGGCTCTGAAGAAGCTATACTTAAATATTTCAGATTATCAAAACTGGACTTAAAATTAGTGATGGCAGGTTTTATGACAATAAATAAATGTAATATTTTTTTCTTGAATCGTCGTCAATAAATGTGGAAGAGGTCTGGCGAGATGGGCAACATTGAATGTCTTCAGCTATCTCTGTCATGATTTGGAGCTGCGGTGTTGCGGATCTTCTCAAAACGGACGGATTACACGTGCATAAAAGGTCATATTTTGATTCATTATACCACAACCATGAGTACCATGATTGGCAATAACTTTCTTTTTCAGCATGACAATGATCCCAAACACTCTGCCACTGGCACCAAGTTTACAATGAGCTTTAAATGCTATTTGAGAGAACTGAAGACTGCTTTAAAAGTAATGACAAGAAAGCATGGCTAACAGAATTTAAGCTGTATGGAAGAATATAGGTGGTCATACCAAGCACTAACAGTAAAGCTTGTTGCAGCTGTACTTCCAGTACATTTGCTTATATTTCAGTGTACACGTTGAACCTATTAATCACTTTAGTAACAAAATACAAAGAAATGAGGAGTGGCTTTAGACGTTTGTGCAGTACTGTATTTTAATATTCATTTATTATTTAAAAAAATTGTCCATTACATGCTGACATTTTACAGTTTAACATCAGCGTACCTGCAATCCTCCGACTCCCTGGGTTACAAAGAGAATTGGAAATAACTAGCAGGCCAATTTTAAAGTCTTTCTAAAAAGTTGAATTAGCATTAAATTTAAAAAAGGTGATTGTTTTTTGTTTTGTTTTGAGGTTTTTTGGAAAACTATAGGTGCCCAAATAGAGTATTATTAAATGCATATAATGCACATATGTATGCATGTATGTATGATATGTTGGCCTACTTTAACTATTCACATGTGGTTATTTTAAAAAGGTAATGTTCTGTGGTGTTTGCTCTCTGGTCCAATACAGTCATTGCTCTGGCCACTGTATCCATCCATCCATTCGCTTCCGCTTATCCTTTTCAGGGTCGCGGGGGGCGCTGGAGCCTATCCCAGCTGTCATAGGGCGAAAGGCGGGGTACACCCTGGACAGATCGCCAGTCTGTCGCAGGGCTAACACATAGGGACAGACAACCATTCACACCTAGTGGCAATTTGGATTATCCAATTAACCTATGCCCACAAGCTGCATGTCTTTGGACGGTGGGAGGAAGGCCGAGTACCCGGAGAGAACCCACGCAAACATGGGGAGAACATGCAAACTCCACACAGAAAGACCCCGGCCTGATGGTGGAATTGAACTCAGGACCTTCTTGCTGTGCGGCAACAGTGCTAACCACCGTGCCACCGTGCTGCCCCTGTAGATGGCCACTGTAGATTTTTAAAAAATATTGCCTCGCTAGGGGGCAGTAAAAACAACAAAAACAGTAAGGGCCTTGTTTTTCGTTTCAAAAGAACCACAATCTGTTTACATCGTGTTAAAAATGGTGCCCAAGCCTGTTCTTCACCCACAATCTAACGTTCTGTACCCCCCAATTCTAACATCCACTGCCCGCTGACTGCGCATGAACAGATAAACAGGTATGTAGACGTTAATGACGTTGACTGACAAGCCTCTGACCAATAACATTGTCGAATTTGTCGCTCCTCTCTTGGAGCCAATCGCGGCTGTGAATCCACAGGCCTGCACCAAGTGCGGTTGAGTCGACGTTTTCGAAGGTACGTGCTGTCCACAAACGTCAATGGAGATCAATTGCACCGGATGTTTATAGATCAGCTCTTCAAATTAAAAGCTTTTGCCTCTACGCAGGGATACATTTAACTACACCTAAAAGTACTTCATTTATGAATTGGTTTACGGTGTTATTATTTATTTTTAATGCGAAAACACAAAAGGAAACCTGTTGCAAGACAAAAAAAAAATAATAATTTTACCTAAAAAAAAAAATAATTTTTTTAATACGAACTTCATACAACCTTCAACAAGGATATGTCCAAAGACATTTGCTTTGGGTTTACATTGATAATGTCATTGTAATTTAAAACGAGTGATAAGTGACCCTTATAGACCACATATACACCAGTAATTAAGTAAATTCTTTTTTTTTTTAAAAAAGCATGGCGTTTCTGTTAAGCGACAGAATTTGTGTATAAATGCAAGTCATGGGTCGGGAGGGAGACTTTAAATAATAATCCCAAGTATAAGAACATAATGTTTTATCCGTTAAAATTAATAAACCATTTAAGTTTAACTCTTTATTGTCCTTGCACGGTTATACTTTGCACAACAGTACACCAAAATTGTTGTATTGACCCACATCAGTGCTAAAGAAATACATGCAAAACACAATAGATAAATAAGTACCATATATACAGAATTAAATATACACAGTATGTGCAGAAAATGAAATATGCAATATGCTAATCGATTTAATAAATATTAATCATTTTATTTGATTATATAAAACTAATAAATGTTGTTGCCAGGTTTTCCAATTTACACCTCCTTGCAGCTTGCAGTGTTGCCCTATAGATGGTATAAAATATTACGAAATATACTGCGCATTCTTTCTTTACTTTGAAAAGTATGGCATGAAGTCGTCACGTCATTGCGAGGGGATTTGCAGAGCTGAGCGTGCAGTAATGTAGATCCAGGAAGCCGTTCCTGTCGCTTGTATCCTATCCTGTAACCTTATGGAGCTGGCTCTGTCGCGTCGCATCGTCTCCTCCGCCGTGGCCGGTGGAAATGTGGCCGCCCCTGGGAGAAACGCACCGTCCGAGCATCTGTCCGCCTTCTCCTAATTTCTTCTCTCTCACATCATCGCTAAAACTTTCAATATGAGGATCTTCTGGTCTTTGCTGAAAAACAGCAACCCCAAAATCGAGTATTACTCCAGATTTTCACCGTCCCCGCTCTCCATCAAGCAGTTTTTGGATTTCGGTGAGTAAAGGCATCGCCTGGCACCTTTAGGGGACTTTAATGACTTGTAGAGGGTGGAGGATTTGGTGGAAGGCCCTTTTGTGTGTTTTTGTCATCTCATCAGTCGCAGCTGTGGACCTGAAGAGTCACACGCAAGCCCCGGCTCGTTATTAATAGAAGGGAACATTAGACTTTCTTACGGTCAGGTGTGTTAAACGTAGAGATCGCCTGCAGTGAAGCAGCCACATATAAACAGAGGACGGTCCTCTGTCCTGTGCGGATTTGTTTACGTTGTAAACAAGTATTGACAGGCACCCTAACGCATGCAGGTATTCTCAGTCAGACTGGCACAGCAGCACGTATGCAGTGGAGGGGCCAGCAGCCCTGCTCCTGTTGCCAAGATGCTCAGGAAGCCTTTAGTCATTTTATTTATTTTCACTTGTGTCTTAGTGAGGTCGCTCTAGAGCATGAGTCATTGCAGATTGATGTTTTTTTTTAAACGTATTTCTGGTTAATAACCCCCGATTTCAGTTCCCCCTCTATTGCACCAAGACATGTAGAAATCACACCAGTCGCAATGTGTGCCACAAGACGACGGTTATTAATGGTGCAGAAGCACTCAAGGCTTTCCTTAATCCGCCTCTTGATTAAACGCTGGCATGTCTGTTGCGTAATTTGTTCTCGCAGCTGTGGATGTAGAATGCGTGACGGCAAGTGTGCCGCACTTGTTTGCTTTAAGGAGAACCCCTGCTTGGCACCAAGAGAGCCAAAACATATCGGTGTCTGTGTTTCACTCTGGAGCACGTTAGACGTCATCCAGGGATAGTCGCCACGGGCTTCCGTGTTCTCACGCACAAGCTTCCTCATTCTGCATTTCACAAGATTTCCCCCTTTAAACTGCTGAGTCAGGCCCAGCTTTTCCCTTGTTTCCTCTTGCGTGATCATCCCAAGTTCTAACACTGGACGTCATGATCCTCTCTTCTGTGTTGAGAGTTTTGAGGTTGTCCCCAGGGCAGCACTGTCCACACTCTAGAAGGCTCTACTTTATGTTAAGTTCCCCCACAACAGATCTAAAACGCCAGTCCCTCTAATGTCTCCCTGACCACCCGTCCCTCTTTCCAGGCAAATTTTCCTGCGTGAACTTTTCGAGCTAATGTTGGCACGCACGTGGATACAGCTGCAGTCAGATGGCAAAGTTTAAGATATCAGGTTAAAGGTTGGATATTGAAACCGAGTGCTCTTCTTAGATGAGTTCAGCACACTTGCTTTTTAAGCAGCTTCTTATATGAAGCTTTGTCTTTCATTTGACCTTGATCCCCGTGAGCCGGGAGCCTCTCTGATTGCCAAAGCAAGCAAAGAACTCTAATCACGGTATTTTATTGATGGCAATAAACAGGATTGTGAAAGTGTCAGAAAGCTGATATTTATTAGCAAGAGAAAACTAAACTGGGAGCTCCACATATGCGGTTAAGTTTATAAGTATTTGGACAAAGACACAATTTTTATTATCTTTGCCTTTTTTACACCACCACCATGGATCAAGCAGTCAATATGGTTCAAGTCTAGGCTGTCAGCTACAATTCAAAGGGTTCTAACTGAAGTTCTGCATTAACCACGAGGTGCAAACCACAGGTTAAGAACAGAAGGGTCAGATTAAACTTTACTGGAGTATAATCTAGTTACTGGAGACCAAGCTGAGGGCAGAAAGACTCAAGAAGAAGCAGCAACTGAAGCATCTTGAGGGAGGAAACGCAGCCTTAGGTGATCTCCAGGGGTTCTAGACTTCAGGCAGTCACTGACTCCAAAGGATTTTAATCTTAGTATTTAAAACAGTCCTTATATTTCATTTTGATCTTGACTTGCTTAGATGTGGTAAAGTAGTTTTCCATAACCGTGGAAATAATTTTGCGATCGTCCACTTTAGTTGACTTCTGTGGTCTTTCAGGTTTTTCAGTGTCGCTGAATGCTTGCAGTGCATTTGTTCTTTTTAAGGTGGCCCAAATTATTAATTTGGTCATAGATTGATTGCTAAAGTTATTTCCTATCTAAAAGGTTTATTTTGGTTTGGTGGTTTATTCATAAGAAAACCCGCAAAACCTGTTATTCATAAATGGCTAATGCAAAACTTTGACTAAATTAAAGCTGAAACTCTGTATTTCAGTCTCATATGGATTGTTCGATTTAAAAAATCTGCTGTCAGCGTTCAAATATTCCTGGCTTTATCTGTGCCTCTCACTTCTGCTTCCCTCAGGCCGGGACAATGCATGTGAGAAAACGTCCTTCATGTTCCTGCGTAAGGAGCTGCCCGTACGGCTGGCCAACACCATGAGAGAGGTCAACCTTCTCCCCGATAAACTGCTTAGCCAGCCCTCTGTCAAACTCGTGCAAAAATGGTAAGACACTCCCTCCAGAAATGTTCTTTGTGCGCCTGCCAAAGGGCAGCCTTTATGGCAGCAGGACTTGTTTTAAGGTTTATTGCCATATTGTTAGTAAGCATGTGTAAAAGTTGCCTTTTGACCTCTGTCTGTTTGATCAGGTACATGCAGAGCTTTGTGGAGCTGCTCGATTACGAGAACAGAAAGCCAGAGGACCCTCATACTCTGAACGAGTGAGTGGATGTTAGCTGTATGAAAAATTAATAAGCACGCTGTATGTACAGTAAATAAAGCTTTACAACACCCAGCTGTTCTATACTTATGTCATTAAGATTAGAGTCCCTCTAACACTGCTAATCCTCTTAGTGCACATAGATCTCTGCTGACTGCTCAGGTAACACTGTATTTATACAAAAACAATGCCCGTCTGTTAAACAGCCATGTGTCACTGATAAACGCAGACAGGAATGTGCTTGGGTCTTTCTGTTTAGAGAACATGTTTCCAATAATTGTTCAGGGAAAATGAAATAACAATGCAGATCCTCATTCTTGTGCTGCGTTGTGCAGAGAAATCATGGTCACATTTAAAGTTCTGGCTTGTTCTTTGTGCACATATAAAATATGTTTCTTCTTTCATGTGATTCTTATTTTGGTTTGTTTTTTAGTTTCCTGGAGCTTTTGATTGAGATCCGCAACCGCCACAACGATGTAGTTCCCACCATGGCTCAGGGGGTCATCGAGTACAAGGAGAAGTTCGGCTTTGACCCGTTCATCAGCAGCAACGTCCAGTATTTCCTGGACCGCTTTTACACCAACCGCATCTCGTTCCGCATGCTCATCAACCAGCACAGTGAGTCTCCGAAAATCCCCCAAAACATTTATGTCGTTTAGCCGTTGGGATCCGTCTGTGCAGCTGAAGTTTATATATCCACACGTCTGTGTTTCAGCACTCCTTTTTGGTAACGATACCAACCCAGCACATCCCAAACACATAGGCAGCATTGATCCGAACTGCAATGTAGCAGAAGTCGTCAATGGTAAGTTTGGGAGTTATTTAACATGACCGATTTAACCTGGTTTACTAAAAAGACAAATATTCTTCACCCTCAATAAACATGAAGCAATAATTTTGAGTAAAATGCAGCTGAAATATATAAAATTCAAGGTTTATTTAGTGAGATCCTGAGTCGTTATTAAGGAAAACTTGGTATGAACTGATTGTATACCAGTCCAGTAAAGTTTGTTAGGCCAGATTTCATAAAATGTTATATTTTGCACTGTAATTATGTAACAAAATGACACGGAAGCTTTACATGTAATCAAATTAGAGGCAGCATTTTGGGCATACAATTTGTTTTGTGTCTTCATCCTCCTAATGCTGTAATTCCTCATGATCATGCTCACTCAAGTCAGAGTGAATATTTTTCTATCTATGTTTGACTTATTTTGTTATACTGAGCAAATGTATTCATTCTTCTCACAGGAAGCGGGGATTAGCTATGTTTTATATCACATCGGCCGCTCTCTGCAGTGACACAAATCAAACAAAAGAGTATCAATCTTTGCTGAGCGGGGTGTTTACATAATGATAGTTTTAAAGGAATTCAGCAGCGTGGGTCTGGCGCTGCACTTTCAGTGACTCAGGAAGGGACAGAAGATGCATTAGTGACCTGTGAGCAGAAATGTGTGCCGTTCTGTGGTCTGACTTATGATGTTTTGCCTCTTCCATCAGATGCTTACGACACCGCCAAGATGCTGTGCGAGAAGTACTACTCGGCCGCTCCCGAGCTCAAGATTGAGGAGTTTAACAGTAAGAATGCTTTGTGCTTTTGTGCATTTATGCAGTTTAAGCAATCTCCTCTGCAATTAGTCACAGCACTGCAAAAACTACAACCATGTTACCCGGTCTTTTTAGAGCTTGTGGGCACAGATTGGGGCCACATTTAGTCCTGTAATGATCCACCACCTCATTTACTTCAAAAGAAGCTGCTTTTTAGTGTGTGTTTAGTTTTCATGCTCCTTTTCTTTGCAGTGAAGGCTCCCAAAAGGCCCATCCAAGTGGTGTATGTGCCCTCTCATCTATTCCACATGTTATTTGAGCTCTTTAAGGTAGGCAGGCCAGTGTCAGTGCTCCTAACCTAACTGGCCCGGGTCTAATTAAATGCAATTAATCCGTAACAGGACTATAATTCTGTAAGGGCTGCTGCTGAGCTGAGTTAATAAACTCTTGGGGTGTTTGCAGAACTCCATGAGAGCCACAGTGGAGCTTCATGAGAACAGTAAAGAGGGATTACCACCAGTAAAGACAAAAGTCACTCTGGGTAAAGAGGATCTCTCGATAAAGGTAAATTTGACACACATTTGCATCATTAAAGTAATATTTAGAGGTGTTTTAGCTTTTATTGTTTTTAAGCTGTTCCATTTGTCCATTGTCTTTATCCTTTTGGTGTCTAGATCAGCGACAGAGGAGGAGGAGTCCCTCTCAGGAAGATAGACCGTCTTTTCAACTATATGTACTCCACTGCCCCGACACCGAGCCTGGAGCCAGGAGCTGTCCCGCTGGTACCTGCAACCATATAATCGCATCAATATCGACCCTTGTGATCAAAAGCATCTTTTGGCTCCTGCGTTGTTTGTTTTTTTTGTTTTTTATATGGTATGACTTTACATTAATTTTCTTTTTACTTTACAGGCTGGTTTTGGCTACGGTTTACCAATTTCCAGGCTGTATGCCCGATATTTCCAAGGGGATTTGAAGCTGTACTCTATGGAAGGAGTTGGCACGGATGCAGTCATCTATCTGAAGGTGAGCTATTCAAATTTGAGTGTTGCAAAGATCTGTAAGGCATGACACAGATTGGTGATGAATTAAAGGAAAAAAATGAACCCTTGACCTCTACAATGCCTCAGTTGTGCTGGTTGGGATTGAGTTGGCACAGTTTGGGATTATTTCCGCCCCTCCTGCTGTTCAAACTTTCCTATTCCAGGATTTTTCCCTACTATTATTTCGTGCATCACTTGTGTGATCATCTTATGGTTATTTGAACGGCACCTGAGATAGATTACTGGGGAAAAATGATACTCGGTGTTGTGTGCCGCATTTTGGTGTCTTGGGTTGTAACCTGGCATCAGCAAGAGCTGACAGCAAAGAGATGGAACTGGTTATGGTAAAAATAGGCGAAGCGAAAGTGAAATTAGAGTTGATGTCAGTCAGTGCCAGTAAGAGTTCTTTCTCTTATTTTTTTGGGACTGGGTTCATTAATCAGGCATAATCAGCTGTCAAAAGAGTATGCAGAGACTTATAGGCTGGGATTTTAGCTTGAAGTTCAAGTCACGGGCTTTGCATCCAGGCAGCCATATACACAGCCAATCAGGTTCTACTAAATCTGTCAGGAGAATTGTAATTTCGATTGTGGATTCTGCCACAAAAGGTGATGTTCTGGGCAGATGGCCGAACTGCACTGTCTGCTTTTTGTGTGAGATGATACTCTCTCCTGGCTTCATCAAAATGCCCTTTGAAAGAAAGGCGTTCCATCCCTCCTGTAGACTCTTGGATACTTTCAGAACCCTGGAGTCTGTAAGCATCCAAGCTGTACTGACATTAAATGGGTGACATCTAATTACCCAGGACCTTTCCTTTTGTTGTTTTTCTCTATTTGTTTTTGGTTTTCCTTTAATTTGACACCTCTATTTAACTGGGAGTTGAAAATACTTTTAAATTTGGAAGAATTAAAAGAGAAGAATTCACTCCCGTGTCTCTCTGTTAACTATTCTGCTGCTGCGGAAGGGGAGCTTGGACGCCGAACTTTGTGCACATGATGTCTCAAGAATGAGGCGATGTAGATTTCTTTGATGACTTTTAAATCGATACCATAGAAAAAGTCTTGAATGAGTTTACTGCAGCCAACTGCAGTCTCTGGCTTCAGTTTAGTCTTTAATAACTGACCGTTATGCTGTGCTGGGTTGAGGTCAGGTGTCTGACTTGGCCATTAAAGAATAGCTCACTTTTTTGCCTTGAGAAACTCTTGGGTTGCTTTTGCAGTTTGCTTTGATTCATTTACTCCATGAAACGAAGCTCCGTCAGCATTGAGCTGAATCTGAGCAGAGTATAGCCCCGTACACTTCACAGGTCATCCCAACACTCGTACCAGCAGTCACATTGTCAATAAACACCAGTGGCTGGCCCTGAACTACGGTGAGCCTCATGAACTTTTTCTTTTCTTCTTCCTTTTCTCTTCCCATCATTCTGGTACAAGCTTTTCTTGATTTCATCTGTCCAAAGATTTGTTGTTTCCAGATCTGTGCAGGTTGTTTAACCCAGCCCTCCTGTTCTTGAGTGCAGAGGTTTACATTTAGTTGTAAGAACCTCTGTATTCAAGGCGCCTGTTGATTGTAGACTGTGATAATGATACGTCTACCTCCTCGAGTGCTCTTGACTTGGTTAGATGTTGCAAAGTTGTTTTTCTTACTCATGGAAATAATTCTGTTGTCATCCATGTCAGCTGTCTTCTGTGGTCTTTCAGGCCTTTTGATGATGACCAATGAATTTCTTCTGTTTAAGAATGTATCAGATTGTTGTACAACTGATTGTGGATGTTTGTCATGGAGTAACAGGAGAACAGGCTTCACCTGAAAACTACCTGCCTGTCAAATGTCCAGTTATTTTTAAGACTGAAAATTTGGTGCTGTGGTTCCTCATCAGTAAATGGTTTGGTTTGGTTAAATCCATTGAACTAAAGCTGAAAGTCTTCATTTCAATCAGTCAAATACTGTAAAAATATCTGGTGTATAGCTTGATAACTATGAACTAGGGGTGCAACGATTCATTCACGGTTCGGTTCGATACTTTGGTGTCACGGTTCGATATTTTTTCGATGCAAAAAATGTTCATGCCTTTTTAATTTGTCATTTATTAAAATTATAAATGTATATTTTAACTCAAAAGTACGGTTTTTAAATGTAATGTTGCTGAAACAACAAAATAAAAAATCTATCTGATCGAGAAATCACTCATCTTTAGAAAAGAGAGTTTATTACAGAGAAATGGTTCTTTCCAAAATAAATGCTTGTTGTTTTTGTCTGCTTCCACTTGTCTTTGCACTAGGATGATGTCGGTGTAAATGTGCAGTGATATTCGTTGTGTTCCCACTAGTGCTGTCAGCGTTAATCTCGTTAAAATGACGTTAACGCCATAATGGAGCAAATCGCCGTTAATGAGTTACCGCGGATCGCCCCGTGCGTGGGGCTGGACGGCCTCAACACGTTAACAAGCTAACTGCGCTAATGCACTAGTTCCCACCAATTGAGCATTGCGTGGCAGATCCGACATACTGTTTTACTTTTGTCCATGACGAGCGTACCATCAGGGTCATGCTTCACATGAAGATCAAAATAGTTCCAAAGGCCAGATCTGAATGAGGGTGGGGGAGGTTCAATTTGCCATGTTGCAACGAGCTTAGCTTCTGTCTTGCTAGCTTGCGCTGCGCTCAGTGGATTTGACTCGAAAGTGCAGCCTAGGCGGAGTAGTCGAACGCAGATTCACTGAGCGCTCAACACAGACAGCACCGTCAGAAGAAAAGTTGATAAAATAAATAAAAAATGTTGTATTGGTCGATACATATGCGTACCGAACCGAAAGCACTTTATCGAACGGTTCAATATCGATACGAGCATTGTTGCACCCCTACTATGAACATCAAGGTGCTAATGAAAAAATCAACCTAGTAGTTCACGTTTCAGTATACTCGCTGGCCTATGCTGGTACTGCAAGCTGGTATTTGACTGTGATGGAGTAAATGTGGTGTTAATTGCGAGCGGTGTGTTAACTGTGGACAGATTGAGGCTGACTTGACCGATTTTAACTACATGCTGTATGTATGTATGTAGGCTGATGTTCTGCAAAATATGTGTATCTGTAACCTAGGCG
>NW_024582362.1:4994004-5036646 GCF_018398535.1 Haplochromis burtoni
CCCCCCCCCCCAAATAAAAAGTGTGATGATTAAGCCAGAAGATGAGTAGCTTAGTTAAGCATAAAACTTTAAGCAGTGTAAACACCTTGCATATCACTTTTCAAATATTAAGATTTCTTAGACTCATCACTTTATTACCTACAAAACTGTATAGAAGCTGGAAGCCACCAGAAACAGTGTTCAAAGTCTTCATGCTGAGCTAAGCTAATCATCTCCAGCTTCACGGTTATTTAGACCCATCCAACTCTTGGCAAGTAATAAAAACAATGATAATAACTTCTCTAATAAAGATAAGTCAAAGTTGCTTTTCCTTGACTTGGATGTCTTGTTTCTTTATTTAAAGGCTCTGTCCAGTGAGTCCTTTGAGCGTCTGCCTGTCTTCAACAAGTCGGCGTGGAGGCATTATAAGACGAGCCCCGAGGCGGACGATTGGAGCAACCCCAGCAAAGAGCCACGTGATGCCAGCAAGTCCAAATACAAAGCCAACAGATAACTCTGCCCAGCTCGCTAGCAAAGCCTTCCCCAGGGAGCCAAAATGCCGGCACTCTGCATAGAGCATGCACGATGAAATGTTGCCCTTGGGTAAAACGCCTGGGTTAGGATTAGACCTGCTTTCACATTCCAGTCGCTAAAGGTTCTGAAAGGATGGATGTCCTCCACTCATATCGGTACCCAATGGCAATGGCCTTCATCAGCGTAGCTTTCACTGTTGTGGCTTCACCACTGGCTGTAAGACGAGGTTTAAAAGACCCCCAGTGTCCAACCCCTTTAAAAATATCTGGTTACTCTCGTGAACCTTTACAAAGATGAACTTCATTTCTTCAAGTTTACTTTCTAGCAGTACTGCCATCTCTTCCTCTGTCTCACTCACATTGGCCTGCTGCTGACTAGGCTACTGCTCTGTGCAGCTGAATAAGCTCCCCTCCTGCTGCTGATTGAGTGTCTTTCTCAGTAAACGCTCGTGTTCTGTTTCTTTCTCGCCACACACAGGCAGAGTCAGGAGAAAGGGGTTAGTTTGAGTGCAAGTTAGAATAGGAGGAGGTTTTACTTCCTTCCTTTCGGATACACTCTTCACTGAACGCACAATTAGGTCGGTGTGCCCTTGGCATAGAGACTTGTTTTGGCTGCCCTCCGTTTTTAGCTTGGGAAATAGGAACCAATGGATGAAGCATACACTTTATTCTTAAAGCTTCTAAAAGTCATGTTTTTATTTAATGAAAAAGACAGCGAGCCTTACTTCTGGTAACGTATGGCATATTTATTGTTTTTAAAAAGCCCGCCTTTGAAGGCTGGAACTTGAAGAGCATTTAAAAGGGACGATGTTAGAAGTGAAAAGTTGAGTGTTTTTTACTCAACTTTGTTTAGCTTTACGCTTAGAGGATAACCAGCCACCTGCAGACCATTAACAAATGGTACTAACCCTCATCAAATATATTTGCTCTTTGTCCTGATTTAACAACTACTAACAGACAAATGGAGCATCTCTCGGATGCTTAGGAAATGAGTTGTGTATTCACTGTGATTCAAATGATAGTAGCATCATCATTATTACTCTTTTATCTTTTCCAATGATCATAAGAGACTTTGCTTGAGTAGCCACGATGCACTCGCATAATCTGAATTGCTCATCAATAAATCGTAATTAAGTTTTTTGGGTTTTTTTTTAGTCAGTTTGTCCTCTCAGCAAAACACCGGATGGAGGAAAACGCAGGGTTGCAGTAGGAGTACTGCAGTCGTGTCATTTTTCAGCCACACCAGCACCATGTATTGCTTAGAGAGAGAAAAAAAAACCCTTGCTAAATGCGATGGATCTGCTGGGATCACACTTGGACTATAAAAAAAAAAAAAAAAAGTGGGATTACAGCTTTTATTTCGACACTTCCTATTTCGTCCTGCCAGCACGCCACGGTGGATAAGCAACTTGCTCGCATCTTTGACCTTTTTTATTCCTAACAATGCTTCATCGGGTCAGCGTGTATCTATTTTGTGGTACTACTAATCCTCATAGTCTTCTGAGTTTGAACAAAGTTTTGCTTTTTTTTTATGTGCTTTTGCTTTTTTTAACTTGAGTGAAAATAACTGAATTAGAAGCTAAATGTAAGAGCAGATACTTGACAGGCTTTTAGTTTATTTGTACAATTGTGCACAATTTCCCTTGGCTTTTTTTGTCTTTTGGCACTGACACGTGATTGCTTTTAATTCATCTTTTAGTGATTTGTAAGTTTTTAACTTGATTTTCTTTCCTTATTTATACAATAGGAAGTCATGTGGCACACACAGTTGAGGGTTTGGATAAGTCTGCAGAGGAAAATGTGGTCAAAGAAGCAGAGTCTCCAGGGCACTGAAAGTTGTGCATCAATCCATCCACTTTTTTTTTTTCTCTTTTTTTGGCACATGGATCATATTCAGGAACCTGTTTTTGTGCACTTTACTAATCCTAAGTCTATATTTTTAACCTCGTGTAGTTTTCATGCAATCACTCCAGACCTCTATGAAGGAGCTAATTAAATCGGATTGGATCCCAGGTCAGGATTTACTAATAGTGATGCAATTTTTTATTTTTATTTTTTAATTTATTTTGAGGCTGCTGATAAAGACCAAAACTTAAATGAGTCATGGCTCAAACCTGGATTTATTTAAAGCAAATGTTGGGAGATTTTCACAAATACGAAGAGACTCATTTTTCTCATGTCATTTAGCTTCACCTGACGTGTAAAGAGAGAAACTCTGTGTGGAAACCGACATATTAACCATCAGATTTCATCACTGCCAATTCCTTTGTGACCTGCAAGTGTGGCTGATACCCTGTGAATAACCTACCTTAGAGGATGAGCTGCATTATAGGTTAGTGGTTGATGTGTAGGCCAGTGTGGTCCTGTTGTTGACCAGTCACCTAAAAACCACATCTTGATCAAAGTTATACTTCCAGTTTCCATCATTTATTGAAATGAAGATCTTCTACTTGTAGTAGTTTACTGTTTAAAGACCTTCTATGTGGTAAGAGTATTTTAGAAAATCATAAGCATGTATGTATGCATGCATGTATATACTGTACATGCAGCCAGTGTGGAGTGATGAGTGTATTTTCCAGCCTACTGTACATCCAGCTTAAATACTGCATTTGGAGTCTCCTGGATAAGAGGTGGCCGTGTAACATCAACTTGAGTACACCAAAAAAAAAGTTTTACAATGGTCTTATAATGTGATTCAGCATGAGATGAACTTCCAATACCAACTGTCAAACATTACAATAAAAGAGATTTGCTGTTGTGTGTAATCGCTGTGTTCAGTTTTTATCCACGCTGTGACCAGATCGGGGGTTTTTTCCACAGTGTTGAAACATTCTGGTCCACACCACATACGGCGCAATTATGCATGATTACATTAAACAGTTCATGTCCTGCAACAGTATTTCAATCAGTTTGTGATCTGGACTTTGACTTATTCTTTTTGTTTTCAGCCATTCTGTTGTAGAATTGCTGCTGTGCTTGAGATTGTTATCCTGTAGCATGACCCAGTTAGAGTCCAGCTTTAACTGACTGAAAGGTGACCTCACATTTGACTCTATAATAGTTTGGTTTACAGATGAATTCATGGTCTGCTTAGTGACTGGAAGGTGTCCTGGTCCTGTGGCTGTAAAATAAGCCCTAATCATTACCGCACCACCACCGTGCTGACAGCTGTGTTTGGGTTTCTCTGCTTATTATGGGAACAATCCAGAGGTCTTGTGGTTTGTTCAAATGCAGCTTTGCAAGCCTGAGCTGTGCGGTGTTCTTTATATAGAGAAAACCCCTCCAGATCAAAAAAACTGCTGAAACCTCTGCTTTCACACTTACTTATCCTTCTAATTGTTGTGGAAGGTGGAAATAATGATACAGTCTAATAGGTTGTATCTTGTTTCACATACGTAATTTTTTAAAACAGCTAAGGATTGGATTATTTTTATGTCCTGATATTTGAAAAAGTAGAAGTGAAAGACTCCATACCTTCTTTTTCACATGACCACTACCTACACCAGTTTCCATATATGTGTGCTATTGGGGTTTTATATTGTTTTTAATATCAAACTAAAGTGTAACAGTGTAGGAAATACCACACAGACTGTCACTGGAGTTTAACAGTGTTCTTTGCACATTTCCCACTAATTCAACTCTTTATTTGCACAAAGTTGAGTCAGCTATTGAACTAAAGTCATTCCCCCCCAGTCTCTATTGACCTTTAACTTTTTAGCGTCAATTAAAAAGTCTAAAAGTCTGCTTCATATTCTGTTATACATTTTTTTTTTCTTTTATTCACATTTTGATTCATTTGAACATTAAAATGAATAATAAAAAAAAGACACACATTCCCAAATTTTCTTCATATAGTGCAGATTAACATGTAGTGCTTACAGGACATTAAGATCTCTACGTTGCATTATAGGGTACTTACTGTGTTGTTGGGGTGGAAGAGAGGTCTGCTCAGATGTGAGCAACGTACATTTCTAATCATCGCAGCGAGAACAGCGCTATGTTCAAGCCTGACGATTCACCCGCTGAGCTTTAATATTTTTGAGATATTTCAAGTATCGTCAGAGTTTGTCAGGTTTTTGTGGACGGCTGACATCAGATCCCAAAGAGCCAAAGAAATCTCTGCTAAACATGAAAAACTACTTAAAAAAATGACATGGCTTTTTTTTTTAATGGTGAAAATCCACAAGTGCTTCCTTTAACAGGTGAGACGCAACCTTTTATATGGCTAGAAGTGAGAGTGATAACATTACCTCTTTGTGGAGTCTAAAAAATGCAATTTACATTCAAGAGGTTAATAAAAAAAAGGCTCTATTTTTTCTATTTCATCAAACTATTTGTTGCATGAAGCCTCAAGGATTGGATTTTGTGTCTCTTTTACAATCATCAAAAAAAGAACCAAAAATGTGATCTTTAGAAGTTGTTTTTTTGTCTTTTTTTCTGTATCTTGATGGGTTTTGCTTAGGATTTTTTGCACATATCATCTGCATTTCAGAAACTTGACAATATACGTTCTTCTTCTGGGCTCCTGCAGAGAATTTCATATGAATATCTTAGAAGTAACTTGTGATTAGTGAATTTCAATGTGATCGTTTTTGTGAACACGGTCTAAAACAGCAAAGGTCGTGCGTTATCCAAGCATCGCCTCAGCTACTCTAGGGTTCGCAGGGCTCTGTCGTTTAAATTCTGTTTAACTAGCACAAAATTACACAAAATGAATGAAACCAGTTTCAGTGTAGACGATATGTAGAACTGAATGTAAGACGAGGTGTTTCTGTAAGTCTGTGCCTACTCGCGCATAGCTATCACACCGGTTACAAGAAAACTAGGCATCTTGAAGAGAAAATGATAATCTCACATAATAAGACAAAAAACCAAAACTGATGATATTATAAGCAAGCTGTTTCACAGTCTCTATCAGTGCTGGACAGTCAAAGATGCTGCACGGGATTTCTGTCCTTACAAAATCTGACACTGTGTCCTCATCTTCTTCCTTCCTCTTCCTCCTGTCTGCTTGGTTGCCCAGAAACAACAGAGACAGTGATGGCTTCTTAGCTCTGCAGCTCAGATTCCCCATGATCACCGTCTGCATTGCATATTTGCAACATCCTTGAGGGTAACTGTTTTTCAGTTTGTCAGCCAGTGTTTGGAGGAGTGTGTGCATGTGTTTGTGAGTGAGGTGTGCTTGCGTGTGAGTGTGCGCGTGCGCGGGTTGGTGTGACCGTCTACTTCTCGTCTTCATCCCCTTCGCTCATGCTGCTTATAGAGGCAGACGCTCCTTTTGGGGAGGTGGGGGGCGAGGGCCGCGCGTTGTGCCAGCGGGCGGGGGGAGACGGGGGAGAGGGTGAGCGCAGGGGGGAAAGTTCGCGGGGAGGGCTATTGCTGGGCGACTCTCTGGGAGACAGAGCGTAGGAGAGCATTCGACCACTGCGCTCCTGAAACACTTGTTTCTGCACAGAGAGGGGAAAGAAGATTGAAATGTTAGGAAATCAGATCACCTGAGAAAACTGAATGTGACGGGGCGCGCTCTGTGGCGCCGCTGCGGGGAGGCTGACACACCAGAGCTGCATCGGCTCATCACGCCTCCCCTGCAGCGGCGCCACAGACTGGGCCCAACCACACTGGACTTGTTATCACATCAAAGTACAAGCGACAGGGAATAAAACTTGAAAATGTGTCAAAGACATTCCAGTGACCAAACGATATTAAGTATTTAAAAGTTTTTTCTATATTTAGTAAGCGTTGACATTGCATTGCATAGTTACTTACCCATGTCCCATCAGGTCCAAATAATTCTAGGAAGTTTCCGATGAATTCTCTGGATTTTTCTTCCCATTTCTGAATGAGGTCGTGACTCTTCTCCTCCACGCGGTAAACAAAATGCTTGCTCTTTTCCTCAACTGTGCGAACTTTCTCCTTCATCCGATCCACTTGGTTCTGTAGCCGGTACTTCTTCTCCTGAAGGCACAAAATATTGCGGATAATTGCCACGTTTTTGGAGAACCAGAACCTAAATCAAAAATTGTGAATGTTGTAAATAGGAAGCATATGTCTGAGGTCAGTTTTCAACACCGCAGCTTTGTAGTCACATCGCAAATTAAGCTCCATACAACTGTGATGCACAATATCCAAAGACCTGTTACTTTCTCAAAAGAAGAAAATCAGCTTTTTTTCACATTAATCTGTGCTAAGCTGATGTTTAGAAATACAACACAGTGCAGTAAAATGTTCTCACATTGATGTAGCTGACATTAAGCTCCTTGGCCGTGTAGCCACGTTGAAGGTTGCGTCGGGCGTAGACGTCATAGTCTCTGACAATTCTCGTAATCAGGTCAGAGGTGGAGATTCCTTCTGTGCGTTGCGTGGGTACAAACATCCCTAATATACACACACACACAGCAGGTATGTTTTATGGTGGAAAACACAGTTATTTTATGTCCTTTTAATTATCAGACACTGACCTGCCTCCTTGATGTGTTTGTAAACGTCCTCACTTCCTGCTGAGGAGTATGGAATATCATCATGAGCCACAAAATCGATCTGAGGAACAATCAAAGGACACGCACTGTTGGCACACACAAAAGTGAACGTGCAGCAGAGGTCTTTCAAGGGCAAAATATGCATGCTTAAAGTTAGACATGGCATGGTTATGAACACACATGGTTATGAACACATCATTGCACACAGAATTTCGGGGTGATAGTCACAAGCGTCTCATCATTAGAGGTCTCCTAAATAGTAAAGAAAATTTCCTTACTCACAGCATAGCATCCTCCTCAAATACTTTACTCACTAGCTACAGGTATTAGGTCACAGTTGACAGGTTTGTGTAAGTGGATGTGTGCAATACATATAGTAAATTTACTAATACTTCTACTCGAAGCACTCGAGCTTCATTCACCCGTTTACACACATTCACATAGCGCGTTTATTCTCTTCCTCTAAGCATTTCATTCGTACACTCTGACAGATGCACTGATGGGGAGTTGGGGTTCAGTATTTGCTCCCTGGGGATCAAACTACTGATCTTCTGATAAGTGAATGACCAGCTCTACCTGTATATCAAAGCACAGCAGCATTAAAGGAGCTAAACTAGATTAGACTAGATCTGAGTGAAATATAATTGAATTTAATAGCAAAACTAAACTAAAATAAACTTAATTGCTAACACTGCCTGCACCATTGACTGAATGTGAGCAGGTAAGTTTCTTTCAGGTAACTTCACCCTGAAACCACAAACTTTAAAGCCCAAGGAACTGTCAAGATCCTAATTTTGAGCAACAAGTGTCTCAAAACTTAGCCGATTAGTGAACAAAATATTTCATCCACTTTAAAGCTTATATAGTTCAAACCCCCGCCTCCCACACACACACACACACACACACCTTGTGTTTCTCAAGGAACTCAGGCGTGAGAGTCCAGGGTGCATCTCTCAAGACCTCATCGACATAGCGGCAGTGTCTCAGCGCCTCGTAACGTTCGTGCTCCGTCATGACCGTGAAGCCCTTGTACTTGTGGGTTAGTTCATCACTGCACACTGTTTCAAGAGCACAGCAGCGACATACATAAAACCCGCGTGAGGTGTGGTGATTAAATAACAAATCTGGACAGGTGAAACCGTACCACTGTGCTCTGTCTTACCTCCTACTATGAGGTAGGTGTTTGGAAAGAGATTCTTGGCCTGCATGAGAGCACGAGCGTGTCCAGAGTGGAATAGGTCAAAGATGCCATCTGCGTAGACTCTGACTGGCCGGTCCACTGAAAATACAGAAACACAAAAACAGTACAACATCACGGGAACAGTTAAGCATAAGTGAAGTGGTGTGCTGTTAGAGTAACAGTGGATATAGCCTCGAGTCAAACACAGAAACAGAGAATAAGCAGGCTGCAAAGTACTTTTGCACAGCTTCATCTGGAGCCACAGAGGCTCATTTAAACATTTTTAAATGTTTCCGAGCATGATCAAATTGGCAGTGCTTTTGGAGTCAAAGGATTTTTTTCCTCTTTATCGTTTTCTGACTGTTTTTCACCAGCTTTGGATTCGACTAGGGTCAGCATCACTGCTGGTAGCATGAGCCAACACCTGGACCCAACAGCGGTTGCACAGGTTGTCCAACTCCTCCAGGACTGCACATCAGTGGGTGCCATTGTCAGAAGGTTTGGTGTCTCCCAGCACGGCCTCAATAGCACGCAGGAGATACTAGGAGACAGACAGTTATTCTAGAAGAGCTGGACAGGGCTCGGTATCTGCTCCTTAGTGCAGGAGGAACAGGATGAGCACTGACCCAAAGAAATTACCTCCAGCAGGCCACTGGTGTGAGTACAAGCTACTGAGTACCATAGTGAGTTGGTGCAATTAAACTTCAGCAAAATTGACTAGCCTCCTGCTTTCATTCCTAAACCATTACACAGTCCACGTCAATGTAGATATCCAGCATGATTTTTTCTAATGTGTTTTCAAAGCGTTACAATAATTTGTTTGAGCAGTTTATAGCCATACCTTTTTAAATAACATGCTAACAGACAGAAAGACAAAGACAAAAGAAAGAAAGAGACTCTTTTGTGGAAGTAATGAGTGTAGTTGAACTGCCAGCAAGTTACTGCAATATGTAGTTAAACCCCTACATTAATTACAAGTTCAGTCGTCCCCAGCAGTGGTGGTGACATGAAAAGGACCAGTAATGACTTGCCCATTTCAGTCCAATTATCTTGTAAAAACACATGCTATTATCTCACATACTATAATTAATGTAGCAGTGCAAGTACAAGAATACATGGGAAGTGGCAGCTGTAAAAATGGCAACAGCAGACAACAACACATTTAGTGGAAGGAGTTAGCACAGAACTAGTGGTGGTAATGACATCAGGGGTAAGAGTGTAGTAGCTGCTCTGAGAGTTCATAGTACAAACACTTGGAACAGAACCATTAGTTGCAAGAGCAATAGGAGCTGTAGCAGTGCGTTGTAGTATTAGTAGAAAAAGAAGTGATTGTGATAGAGTAGTGCAGTAGGAGATGTTGCAGAGGAATGCTGTAAATGGAAAACATCAAAGCTGGGAGAAGACTGTGCGCAAGACAGGAGGATACCAAACAGCAGGAGGTCTACCTGGGGTGCCTTTGCAGGCCTGAGCAATGGTGAGCTTCTCATGAGGCGCGCGACAGTCACAGCTGGTCTCATTGGCAAAGATGGCAGGCTCCGTGAGAGTCTGGGACAGAGAGTGACCAGGTTAAACAGAGGATGAACGAGGGAGACTGATGATAGTTACTTCAGCATCCAAAAGCATTGCAGAGAAACACACTCATCTATCACTTCAGCTATGCACAGCATGCCTCCTTTTTCACGCCCTTCCCCACTTACTGTAACCTCCATTAAGTTATTGATCATAGCTGATGTCTGCGCTCTATTGGGACAGCAGCGCATGAAACAGACAGCGCTGCACTCAGTGTTATCGATCAGTCAGTGTGTGCGGGCAGACATTTACCTTTTCGCAAACCTGTGTGTGCATTGACATGATGGCACAGATAGATAAAGAGTAGAGCTACTGATTCAAAAACCTCCCAGGAAAAATGCAAAACAAGAAGAGCACTTGTGCAGCAAACTCAACAAGGTGAGGAGAGTTATCACTGGGAAAGGAAGCACAGGTGAGATATGGGTGCCTGTTAGCGTGTGTCAAAGCTACATCAAGGTTAAAGTGTTGCAGCACGCCTGAAAATGTGTCTTTTCGTGCCATCTGTTAACTGCAGGAGAAACGCTGAATCTCATTCACACAGATAAAAGGGACCTGGAGTCAGCACAGAACAGAAAGCCGTGGGAGTGTGAGAGGAGGAAGAAAGGATGGAGACAGATTCAGCCTCTCTGGAATAAACAGGCACCTGACGTCAACATGTATCCTCCAGGAGCAGCAACCGGTCTGGCATGGAGACAAACCAGTAAACGTGACACAGAGAAGGTGAGTCGGAGGGGGTTTTAAAAAGGTAAATAGATTTAAAAAAAAAAAAAGAAAACACAGAGCTAGAGGGCAGATTTTATTTGCATATATGTATGCATCAGTAGTCCACCATAATGAAGGGAAAAATGATGCCAAATATTTTATATTGACCTTAAAACAGTACCTCACTGCCATAAATCAAAAAAGAAACAGGCCGCTATTGTTTACTGAATTTTTATTACCAACCTCGAATTTGAGTAACAAATCAAGACCCACCTCGGTATCCTTATGAACCTTTCTCACTATACCCTTTAACAGACAGCTTATAAACTCTTGTGCCACTTAATGCATTGGTCAAAATTTCCAGTTAGGTATCTCAAAACTTTGATTGCTTAGAAGTCAGTAAGTTGACATTTTGAGACACCTGACTCAAAATGTCAACATTTATCCCTGCTGACTGATAGTGACCAGAAAGGTGGAACCAAAGACAGAATGCAGGAGAGAGTTCATGAACTGCAAAAGCAAGCTTTAGTGGCAGCTATCCAAGTTCAAAACACAAGAAACTAAAATAAGCAAACAGATGATGTGATAAAAGATGAAAGAAAGACAGAAAACTGACAAATAATGAGAAACAGGGGGAGAGGCACACAGGGGAACACAGTCAGCAACAGGTAAAAATCATTAGGGAAGGCAGACAGGAAGCAAAACAAAAGAAAACAATTTTCAAAGTAAAAGCCGGTAATGATTTAAAGAGGCTGAGAGATACCAACAGTAACACTTAGCAAGATGACAGAGAGAAGGGAGCGGAGAGGGACCAAGGCATAAACACAGAAATGCAACAGAGAGAAGCACAAAAAGAAACACCAGAAATGTGCTAATAAACCAATAATAGAACCAAAACAACTTCTATTAAAAACTCTAAGACAGGGGTAAGCAACTCCAGGCCTCGAGTGCCGGTGTCCTGCAGGTTTTAGATGTATCCTTGATTCAACACAACTGATTTAATGGCTAAATTACCTCCTCAACATGTCTAGAAGTTCTCCAAAGGCCTGGTAATGAACTAAGCATTTGATTCAGGTGAGTTGCCTACCCCTGCTCTAAGATAATAAAATAAAATAAAACAGCTACACACTTAACACCACCACAACTAAGACTTGTAATATCCTAGAATTATAAAAGAAACAAACAGAACCTCGAACTTAAACACATTAAGTAAAGAACTCAAAACAAGTATCGAAGGCAAACAGTAGACAGTTAGATCCTGACTGGTCCTGTCTCAGTATTGGAGATAAGTAAGTAATTTTGCCACCTTTTGTGCCACATGAATGCATGCTTGTACTTCTCTAACTTTGGAAATGCACATGGCTGGATCATAGATGAATATTTGTTTTCCCAAAAAGGAGTTCAAATTGCACATGTATAAGCTGCACAGTATAGCCTGCCTTTGTGCAGCAGCTGTGCTTTGTGGTCATTTCTTTTGTCCTGTCTTCCTCCCCTCACCACCAACCGGCCCCTCCCTGTGCGTGGTTCTGCCAGAGGTTTCTTCCTGTTAAATATACGTTTTTCCTTCCCACTGCCACCAAGTGCTTCCTCATAGAGGGTCATCTGATTGTTGGGTTTTCTCTGTATTATTGTAGGCTCTTTACATTACAATATAAAGCATCTTGAGGCGACTGTTGTTGTGATTTGGTGCTATACAAATAAAACTGAGCTGAATTGAATTTCTGTATTATGTGAGCTTCATCAAATGATTCCAATACATACTGTGTCAACAAAAACTAAAGTTTTCCTTGGACATTTTGGCACAATATGAATGAATTTACGCAGGTAATACATTAAATCACAGTGTGGATTAGCCCCTCAAAGTACTTTTTCCATCCTTTATCATCCCTTCACTCATAAGTACCTTTCCATCTCTATCCTTGAGCTTCCTAACCTGCTGCACATCCTTTCCAGCTTGATCTCTCTGCTTAGCCAATCAATACAAGTCCTTTTCCTTCCTTAGTGTCCAGCCTCACATAGAACTCACTACAAGCCTTTTCCTTTGCCTCTTCTATTATCTACACATAGCCTCCCAGTAGTCCTGCCTACTGTCTTCATCAATCTGACAATCTAACTTTTGCTTTGCTAACCTCTTCCTTTAAATGCTTTCCTATACTTCCTCATTCCACTGCACTTACAGACAACACTACAGCCAGGAGGTGTTGGTTAAAAGTGTTTATTAGAGCTTAAAAGTGAATACATGCATAACTCCTAATATGCACTATGATCCAGAAAGCATTAAGTTTAAAAGGTTTATCACAATGTGCTCTTTCAGTACTAGATTGCAATTTTTTTTAAGATAAAGCAAAAGAGGACCAAGCTGCATGCACAATCTTACCCTAATGAACATTTTGCTGTTCGTCATGTTAAACAATCCTACCTGTTATAAACTGACCCACCAATTTCCAATTCAAGGACATTAGAGTTAAATCAGGGCTGCAACAGAACTGGAGGAGCAACCTCATCACCTGTGATTCACCTATGGCCCAGGAAGAACAGAGCTCCACCATCTGAGCACAGCAGATGGTAAAGACTGAAAACCAAGTGACCAGAGGTACAGTCACCTGACCTATCAGAGCAGGCGCTCAGTAATGCCCACTCTGGCACAAGCAAAGAACATCTGGCATAAGAAGGATTAAGGCTGGGGGGAAAGAGAGAGCCACGGGGACATGGGACATGAGACTAACAATGAGATTGGCTCTCAAGAAAAAAAAATGGCTTGATGGAGTGGAGACAGAGGTGAGGAAAAGGCAAAATGGAGAGTTTTTAGAGTTTTTAGGAGCATTAAAGCCAGAAATCACACCAGGGTGAGCAATCATCAAAAAGATAGAAGAGATAAGAAAGAGTATCCTAAAATAGGAGGCTCTGTAATCCTCGCTGCAGCATTTTCGCCCTCAGCAGGACGTTCATGCTATGTTGGCTACCGTACGGACCCCTTCCCTCCTTTGGCAACACACTCAGAAACACCCACACACACACTGTCTACTCAGCACTCTAAGCATATCCCACAGCCACATGCTGAGGGGATCTGTTTCATAACAGGACCCTTTGTCTCCCTCTCTGTCACACACACTCTGTGCGCAATGGAAGACGAGAAAACGCACACAGGCGCGGATGCCCTACCGTTCGGGGATGAGGGCAGGTGTGTTCAAGCTCCTCCATTATTCCCA
This sequence comes from Haplochromis burtoni, assembly GCF_018398535.1. Classification (NCBI taxonomy): domain Eukaryota; kingdom Metazoa; phylum Chordata; class Actinopteri; order Cichliformes; family Cichlidae; genus Haplochromis; species Haplochromis burtoni. Next base: position 5,007,653 of record NW_024582362.1, read on the forward strand.
AAGACTCATGGGATGCAGCTGTGGTCCCTCTGATATGTGACTCAGCATCAGTGAAACGATGCCTCTGCTCACCACTCTGTCTCCTTCCTCTGTTCCCCCGCCCACTCTCCGCTCTGCCTCGCTGTCTGTCCTCTCCTCCTCATCTGATCCTCTCTGCTGCAAAGACGCAGACTCATTGCAGAGGCCTCACTCTGACTATTTTTTGGAATAAAAAAATCTGCCTTCCGCGTTTTAATAGCAATTTAAAAAGCGCCAAGCGCCGTCTGTTAAATCACGGTTATATTCCCGTTAGTCTTGCGCCACATTAAAGCTTTAACATAAAACACTTCTCCGAGTTAAAAGGCTTTTAACCCTGTCTGCTCAGGGGTGCCCCTTTAGGGTATACGGGGAAACACCAGAGCACTCTTCTTTTGATTGCTTGACTCTATGTTGAAATCCTCACATGGGAAAACATATTTGGCACGACATTTGATGAAGCTCACACGTTTATTACTGTGTACTAACAAATGAGCACAGATTCAACCCAAAACAGTGAGGAGATGAATTAAGAGATCCCACTGGCATCTTTTCACGAGCCGCGAGTGAATCTGTGTCTGCGTAAACGATCTCTGCGCGCTGAGGAGCTTTCTCCATGGCGACGGAAAAGAGGAGAGAGAGCTCCATGAGGTAGCCAATGAGAGAGGACCGCCAGTATACCCGGTGAGGATTGGTTGAGCAGGCCATAGCACCATCAGTGAAAAATGGCACTGAGTGGCACCGTTATCCGCCAAACACTGATTTAAATAGATGTATGTGGGTTTTCACGTGTCTAGTGTATGTGCTTATCTTTGTGTGAGATTTGTAAACAAACACGATTGTGGGAAAGAAGAAGCTAAAAAAACTGTGCTGACTAGTTTAGTATCCCTCATTGCATAACTTAAGGTAGACCAAGCACCTATAAAGTACAGCAGTGCATTTGACTGTAATATGATCGTCGTATTTTAATATTTGGAGCATTTTCTTTAGATTCCGACCACTCACAAAAGTTTACCCTCCAAGCTAACGGGCAAAACTTACCCCCGCAAATCCTCACCAAAAAGAAGAAGAAAAAAAGTCAACAAATGGAATAGGCATATAAATTGCGCATAAAGGAACAATTATTTTAATGTCTATATAGGGATGTCTTACCTTTAGAGATCCTCTTCTGCGACAAAAAGGCGCGACAGGTGCGCAAGAGGAATGCGCTCTGACGCGTCGTTGTTTCACCATGGCGGAACAAACAAAATATCACAATCAGACTCACTTTTTCTCTGCTTTGCTCTTTATAAAGTGAGTGAGCTGCGCAGCGGCAAAAGTGCAGCAGAGCAACAGCAAGCTGTTTGTCTACTCTGACCAAAGGACGCATCAGCTGCTCAGCGCTGATGAGCAGCGACAACTGTGGGCCATAGTCGATATAGCAGAGCTTACGGTAGACTTCCTCAGATTTGTACCTCAGCAAACGGCCTAATTCATGCAATCTGCAACTTCTTACCCTAATGAGAACAAGTGGAAAAAGCCTAATGTTGTAAAGAGAAAAATAAGATGAATACTACAAAGAGCGTTTCTATAACCTGGAGTGTACTGTGCAGTCCTCCGGAACCTGGCGGAGTAATCACTGTCTTTTAATGTATAGAAAGCCAAAATAAGCTGTGTGAATGAAGGACAAAACACGCTTTGTGTTCTCATTATTGGACGCACTGTGTCTCTGTGGCCCCAATCTGGGACAGGAATCTATTGTCCTCTCCGTGGACCGGTTTGGTTGCTGTGGAAACCAGCTTCACTGGGGTAGCCAGGCTTTGAAAAACAGGGCAAAATAATGGCCCCAGTTCTAAAAATCCCCGGATTTATAGAATGGTTTAAAAGTTTTTTGTTTTGTAAATTTATATTGTTCTTGTTTTGTTTCTTTTAGTCAAATTGCGATGCAATTTTATTAAATAAAAAGAAATAAAAAGTCACTATAAACTCGTTTGAACCTCATACAATATTTAGGCTAATATCATATAAATTGACTTTTTGAGACCACTTTTGACAATTTTTTTGCTCAGAAACTTTCTCTGATTTGCATTTTAAACTTCTTTAAGTTACATAAACGTGGTTTCTGTGTAAATTCTGAAAACGGTCGAAATTGTGAATATATTTTCAGCGCATGCTCTGTTTGCCACATCGCGCCAGACCTCAGTAATCACACACACTTACCTGCCAGATAAATGTAATCAGGTAAAAAGGGGAGAAGATATGGCGCAGCCCGTAGGGATTGTACAACACTGCCACCTTGCGGACATAGGTGAGATAGCGTGCCAGTTTATTGGTTGGGCGCTCTGTCGTCACTTCCGACATATGACTTTCCCCGGGAAGACGATTTGGCGCGAGCTGTTCTGTTGTTGTGTTGACCTGCCATAACCGTACGAATAAATAAGACAAAACCCCCACTTCTCCCCATGGCTCCAGTGTCAAACCCTGAGAAAGACATGGACGCTCCGGACGGCGGTGAGTTTTGGGCCTCGCACTTCTGTTTTTGTTGACTTTTGGCGACATTGCGGTGGTAAAGCGAAGAAGCTAGCTGACACGTTAGCTAGTTCAGATTATGTTAATACGCCTGCTATCAGGCTTTGCTCATTAACACCCAAAGTGCCCACCGTTGTCTGCTTGCCAGCGTTTTCCACTGTAAAAGGAGTATTATTAAGGTTCAAGCAGGAGGACATGAAGGTAGCTACCAGAAGAGGGTTGATGCGAAGGTCTGTTAACTTCTGTGGCGCTTCGAGAACGACAAAAATCTATATACCGTAATGACCACCAGTAAGTCTGCAGACGTTTAAATTGAATGGTAAAAGAAACACAGGGGTCAGGTCGATCTGGCATGTGTGTATTATATGTTTGAAGAAACGAGTCAAACGGTCCTTCCTTATACTGCGTTGTCTTGACCCTCTCCTCAGACGATGGAAGTGAAGCCTGTGGTTTGGCGAAGACTCGCTCCAGACGGGAGAAACGGGAGAAGGTGGGGAGGAAGTCCGCACTGGAACAGCTCAAAAAGGCTAAGATGGGAGAGAAGATCAAGTATGAGGTATGTAAGGCAGCCGTATCACTGGTTCCTGCTTTAAGGTGTGTGAAGAATGTGTTAAATTGCATCAAACACCTGTTTTAACTGCGTCACTGTGGCTTAATAAACAAAGCTGGTTAAGTCTCTCCATACTTCCTTTTACAGCATCTGTTTTTCACTCATTAAAATGATTCATGCTTTTCTCTGTCCTAGGATGCTGTATGCAGGTGTCATTTCACAGTAGTACACCTGTGTTTTAACCAGTGTTGTGTTTTTCAGGTGAAGGAGTTCAGCAGTGTGTATGAGGAGGTGGACGAGGATGAGTACTCAAAGATGGTACGAGAGAGGCAAGAGGATGACTGGATTATTGATGATGGTTAGTGTCAGTTACCTCAGCCTGCTGTAGGAATATTTATACTGTGCCAACGTCACAATTGTTTTATTATCTCTTCTTTTTTTTTCTTTTTCTTTTTTTGCCAGATGGAACAGGATACGTGGAGGATGGACGAGAAATCTTTGACGATGATTTGGATGATGATGTAGTAGAAGACAAAAGGGGTAAACACAAGGAGTTGATTACATTTTCTGGAGTAAGTTGTCCAGATCAGGTGCATGAATAGGTTTTGTTTGTTTTATCAGGAAAAGGAGGCGCCAAAGGAGCTGACTCAAGGAAGAATGTGAAGAAATCTGTCGTAGCCAAACCCAACAGCATTAAGAGCCTATTCATGAACAGCAACGTCAAGAGGCCTGCTGAGGTATGTGTTTGTTAGCATCTTTGATTTGCTTCTGTGAAAAATGCCCCGTGCAGTCTACATGTAATGATTTCTGTGCCTGCATGGTGCTTTGGATGTAAAGCTTAACAACATCCAGCTTTTTTTTTCTTTTTCTTTTTCTTTTTTTTTGTCGTTATGCATTTGTCAGATGTTTTTGTACTTTTGTCTCTTACAGAAAGATGTGGATCTGTCCAAAGATGACCTGTTAGGGGATATCTTACAGGACCTGCACTCTGAGGTTGGTAATTCTTTATTTAAACATGTGACAGTAGTCGTTTTCATCTATTAACCACACTTGTGATTACACATACTATTCTAAAATCTGCAATGTTTTATTATGTTTCTTTTTTCACCATTTTTTTACTTTTCTCCTGTTTGGGCATGATGACATATTCCCTTCTACTTTTTTTTTCTTTTAAAGGCTGTAATTTCTTTCTTTTGGTGTCTTAGCCTTTGTTAATGTGGCTTTAAAATATGCTCTGTCTTTCCAGAAACCAGCTCTTCTGTCCCCGCCACCTGTGGTGACTCTAAAGAAAAAGAAATCTGTGGGATCACCCATGAATCCCTTCTCTATCAAACCTCAGTTGCCAAAGGTAACTCGCTCCACCCTCCTAATCAAAGCATATTGATTAGCTCTTTAGACATGTTTATAAAGTGGCTTACCTGAAATTATAACGAATCATCATCCCTTTGATAGCAGGACTCACCCTCAGCTGCTGGGGTAAAGGCAAAAGTGATTCGAACGGCACCATCACACTCTGCCCCCAGGTCATCAGTCCGTCCTCCTTCGTCCACATCTGCTTCTCTTGTGGCAAAGCAGAAGGTAAAAGTGGAAGAGCTGAATGAAGAAGACAAGAACGAAGAAGAAGGTAATGAAGATGGTTTCCAATCTCTTGCCTTTTTTTTTTTTTTTTTTTGCTTTGTGAAAAGTTTGTGCACTAACTTTACATTTTAACACGTTCCTCAGTGAATGATGCCATGGCATTTGATGAGATGGACTTTGATGAACCGATGGAGGTTGGCCTTGAGGAGGAGGCCCCTGTAGTGAAAGACGATGCGGAGTCTAAACATGAAGTAGCAGCAGTGACTGCAGTCAAAGTTGAGGCCAAAGCTGAACCTCAGGATCCAGTCCTCATGTGAGTTTTTCATGCCTTTAGTTCAGCCTCATTTTATTTCCCATAGTTGTAGTTCTATGGGTTGTGCTAAAATTGCTGTCTTTCAGTCCCGAGGAAACGAAGCAAGGCCAAGGAAAATATAAAATGCATATAGCAAAATTAACCCGGTGCTTATGTGAGTCAATTTAAATGCCATTTAAACAGGTGTTTACTCCTGTGGCATCTGTTCCTCCCGTGTTTTACCTGCACATGCCGGTGTTTCTAAAGGAATTCGAAAAGCTAAATGCGATGGCTGATTATTGCATTGGGCTATTATGAAAATGACTGCAATTCAGTTCACTTCAGTGGTTCACAAATGTATCTGGGTCAAACAGCAGGGCTCCATACATTAAAGAAGAAGACAAAACATGTCACTCTTCTGTGTCGCACCTGCAGTCAATCCCCCACAAAACATTGCTGGACTCATTAAGGTCTGAAATTATTGTAGCTTTGAGTAACTCCAGATTAAAAATAAAGATGTAAGCCGTCTTGTTGTGTTGTTAACTTGCAGGAAGTCAAAAATGAATTCCCCAGCAAGTGAGCAGCATTTAAAGTTGTTCACATATATTGACTGCGTTGTGCAGTCACTTTGATGATTGCAGGTGCAGTTAGCATGACCCACAGAACTAATTATGTTCTTAAACTGGAATAGTTCACATATGAGCAGATGGGTTTTTAGCAGTTTCTTTGCTGTGTTCCTTGTCAAGGTCCAGCAGAATTGGAAGCTCTTGGGGACAAGAGGAGGAGGGCGGAGGTAACGACGCTCCGGCCGAGGTGCAGGTCGATTCCAGCCAACTTCCTCTGGTGGAGGGCCCAGACGGGGAGCAGGTTTTCCGCTTTTATTGGTTGGATGCTTTCGAAGACCCATACAACCAACCAGGTGGGTCCCATTTTCACCCACTGTGAGGATAAAATACAATGCGGTTACGTTTACTGTTTTTAAAAAATCATGGGCAGGTTTGTAGAGCTCACCCTGATATGTGAATTTAAATGAAAGGTGTGGTGTACCTGTTTGGAAAAGTGTGGATTGAGTCTGCAAAGTCTCATGTCAGCTGCTGTGTTAGCATCAAGAACATTGAGCGGACCATGTACCTCCTACCTCGCGAATATGTAAGTTTCATCTGTCGAAAAATGAATTACCTGTGAAAGTAGAACGCTATGTGATTGTGTTGTTTAACTATGATTGAGTTAAGTAGTATTTATATTTGTTTTCCACTACACAATATTAGCAATTGAATATATGGAACTATATTTGTTGGAATCTAAAAAGTGAGATGTAAGTTTTATACAGAAATATCTACTGATTAAAAGTCTAATTAGTGTTTGTATTGCATTTAACAGAAGACAAACCCCAGGACCGGGGAGGTGTCCAACACTCCAGTAGGGATGATGGATGTGTACCAAGAGTTCAACGAGCTCTCTGAGAAGTTTAAGATCATGAAGTTCAAGTCCAAGGTCTGATTAGACTGTAAAGTGTGAATGTAGTCATGTTTTTAGCTTGTGTTTGATTTCTTTTTCTTGTCCTACAGAAAGTGGAGAAGAACTATGCGTTTGAAATTCCTGACGTGCCCACTCAGTGCGAGTACCTGGAAGTCAGATATTCTGTGAGCAGACTTGTATATATGCTATTCCCTCATTGTCCTCGCTTTATCCAGCTCTTTATGTTTAGATAAGCTTTAATCCTTTGGAAAATATTGTTTCGCAGGCTGAGTTCCCCTCGCTGCCTTCTGACCTCAAGGGGGCGACCTTTTCCCACATTTTTGGAACCAACACATCCAGTCTGGAGCACTTTCTCCTCAGCAGGAAGATTAAAGGACCTTGCTGGTTGGATATCAAGTCACCACGTGAGTAGGAGATGTAGACTTTTACTAAGTTTAACTTTATCTGTTTGAATTTTGCAAAAAAATTCAGATGACATGTTAAACTTAGTCTCTAAACTTCACTGTGTCAATGTTAGAGCTAATGAACCAGCCGGTCAGCTGGTGTAAGGTGGAGGCGCTCTCTCTGAGGAGTGATTTAATCACAGTCGTCAAAGATCTCCCACCTCCACCACTCACTGTCATGTCCATCAGTCTCAAGACTGTCCAGAACCCTAAAACTCACCAAAATGAGGTCAGAACACACACGATCAAATATCCTGCCGGATACTGCGATTTTATGCTTTTTGCAAACAGACTGAAATACTAAAGAAGTGAGGACTCAATGCAGTCATTTTCCCCTGCAGATTGTGTCTCTAGCTGCGCTTATACACTATCGCTTCCACATGGATAAAGCTCCTCCTCAGCCTCCGTACCAGACTCATTTCTGCGGTGAGTTTTTTCATGGCGTCGCACATGAGAATGTAGTCTTTGTATGCATAGTTATTTATTGCTGTTTATTTTAACAATCCCCAACCTTAACGTGTAAAACAAAATGTCATTTAAGAAGTAAAACCAAAGACTAAATGAGTGGGCTTGTCATTTTATTATTTGTCTTCTCAGTTATCAGTAGACCAGCTGACTGCATCTTTCCTTATGATTTCAACGAGGCTGTGAGAAAGAAGGTGAGCGCGTATCCAGATGTAAACCTCAGCGTGTTTGCACTCATTCATAAACTGCAGCTTTAAACATGCATACTAACGTTTAGTGCACAAATCTGGGATTCATCATCTTCTGGATGTTGTCCGTACTCTGCCTGTGGGACATTCCTGTCTATTTTTCCTCTGTTAATATACAGTACAGGTCACTTCGGACGAATATTTGCACAACGGGGTGCAACATGCTTCTTTTTTGTCCAGCATGTTAACAGTTTTCCTTTTGTTAATCACCATGTTCATTGGACACTTATGGATGTTTTAGTTGATTTTGACAATTCATATTAGCAAGCATTGGAGTTCCTCTTGTTTTTGCTCCATTCATCATACTGGACTTTTACTAGAACAAGCTTCACCTTCTGCTGTGCCAGTTATTTGTTTTAATTTTTTATTTTTCTATCGATGGTCTGTTATCAGTAGCGCATCGCTGCTATTGAGCGCGTTTAGGAAATTTCATTCTGCACAATGCAGGGAACAGCTGTGACTGGCAAACACAAGCGTATCCGTGGTTATTTAGGGAGCGCTTGATTTGCTTTTTGTTTTATTGGTGTAGCACGCATTTCCAGTATCACTCATTGAAGTCTGGGAAGCCAAAATAGTGAATGTGATTAAAATTCAGTTAATTTTGCTGCTTTACATGGAACTTGAATAGAAGAAGCAGGGTGCTATATTTTAGTGAAGACACTGACGGTGTGACTCGCTCTGTTAGAATGGGAAGGTGGAGATCGCTTCTACAGAGAGGACCCTGCTCGGCTTCTTCCTGGCCAAGATGCACAAGATTGACCCTGATGTGCTGGTGGTGAGTAGGAGACGTTGAGATTGTGATAATGATTTTTAATTGGGTTTAAAGTTATATTGTTTTGTCTCTGGCTAAAAACACTGTACATGTTTGTTTTCTGTAGGGTCATGACATCTTTGGATTTGACTTGGAAGTTCTTCTCCAGCGCATCAATGTGTGTAAGGTTCCCCATTGGTCAAAAATTGGACGCCTCAGGAGGTCCAATATGCCCAAATTAGGGGTAAGGAAACAAATTTGCTGAGAATGTTTTCTTCAAATGTACTAGAAAGAAAGAAAAAAGAAGCTTTATGTTCTGTCGTGCTGGTGCTTTTGAATCCGCAGGGTCGTAGTGCCTTTGCAGAGAAGAACGCCACCTGTGGCCGTCTGGTTTGTGACGTGGAGATCTCAGCCAAAGAGCTGATTCGCTGTAAAAGTTATCATTTGACTGAACTCACTGCTCAGGTGCTGAAGACGGAAAGAATCACAGTCCCACAGGAAGACATTAAAAACCTCTACAGGTAAATACATGTAAAGGGTAATTTCACCAAAAACACAGGATAAGAAGTAAAAGTCATTTCTTTTGTATTATTCATCTATAAAGTTTCTACATGTTATTTCTTCGCTCACAAATCAATGTGGGAAATAATATGTGTACATTAATATATATATATATGAATATGTGTGTCAGTGACTCTCCTCACCTCCTGTACCTGTTGGAGTTGACATGGACAGACGCCAAGTTGATCCTCCTGATCATGTGTGAGCTCAACGTGCTGCCACTCGCCCTGCAGATCACCAGTATTGCTGGAAACGTCATGGTAATGCCGACAATGCTGCTCTTTCTTTAACATAATTTAACGTGCACAATGATCTTATAGTTTGGCTGAGCCACAAAACTCAAATTGACAGTTTGCAGCATACCAGAGTATTAACAGTCAATTAGTCACATACTTATAATTATTTATTTATTATTTTATTTATTTATATAGCACATTTAATTATAACAGGAACATTGACCAAAGTGCTGTACAAGAATACAAAATACCTATTAAAATAACCTATAATATTGATACCAAACATCAAATATGAATTAACAAATAACTCTCATGCTGTATTAAAAGCCAGTAAATAGGTTTCTCCAACCTTATAAACAATGCATTTGCATAATGAATGAACCCAGCACCACTGATAGAAGACCTCAAGACTGATCTGTAGAAGTCACTTGGATGAGTGTCGAAGCGTTTCTCCCACTGAAAACACCGTCAAGATAAACAATCAACTTTTTTGAGATTTCCTTACCTACAGTATATGATTGAGCGTGCATCAAGACAAATGCAGATAATTATTTAGTAAGCAGGCTGAAGGTGACGCTGGCTTTATGGACAAAAAACACCAAAATTAGATAAGCTACTGAAGTGGGTCATGTCAGTAGCACTGTATGGGAACAGCCACAGTCATTTAAGCTGTATCGTTATGTGTCTGCATGGCGTTGATGTCAGGGCTGTGTGCTGTGGGTCTGGGTAAGATGTTGATATTTTTATGCTGGATTGTCATGTGCTTTCTGTATCTTGGTATTTTCTGCAAAGGCAACAGGTGAGATGTTGAAAGCAGCTTTATTCAAACAGAGTGCTCATTTCAAAAAGCATAAAATTTAATTGTAGGGTCGTATTTTAAAGCAGTTGGTTTCAGGAGCTACAGTTTTACATATTTGTGTTGGAAATGATAACTGTTTCACTGAGTTTTCAATTAATTCATTTTTTACGAGTTTCTTGATCTCATAAATTTAGCATTTAGTACCAATAACAGAATTACATGACCTTTGGTATCCAGCTTGATTCAGCTAAAATAGCAAACATGTATTTCAGGGCGATCACACCGTAGTCTTTCTGATTATTGAGTTGAGGCAGATTTACAGAGACTATAGACCAACTGATTTTTTGCTTCTTTTTTTTTAACAGAGATTAAAAATATGACATTCGAATTTATCGGCTAATATATAATTTTTTTTTCCTTTTGTCTTTTGGACACACAATACAGTAAACAGACTTCCCACTCCCAACATTTGTTAGTTTTACTTGTTTATTTACTCATTTCCGTTCTACTCAGCTCTGCTTGGATCAGCTCTTTGGTCCAAATGTGTGTGTTTCCAACAGGGAAGTTGCAGTGTGCCCTCTGGTGGGCAGATTATAAAATGTCAGCACTCGTAACATGGGTTGACGGGTTTTTCTCCAATCTTTTATCTACTTTTTAAAATTTTTATAATGCTGATATCAGTAAAAACAACTAAAAATGCTGTCACAATCCACTCACACTTGTCTGACAAAGACGGTTTTACTTCACAAAACTATTATTCTTTCAAACTTCTGCCTTCATTCATTCGTGTTTTTAACCGACTTGTTTCAAGTCCAAACCAACATGTTTTCCCATTTTTTTTGAGGCAAAATAAAAAATCCTTTTTTGACATCTTGTTCTGGAAGCTCTAATCGCCGTATGTGACAGAAAATGTCCTGGAAAATGAGTTTTTCTCCCTGCTTTGTCTCTGCAGTCTCGTACTCTGATGGGAGGCCGCTCTGAGAGGAACGAGTTCCTGCTGCTTCATGCCTTCCACGAGAAAGACTACATCGTCCCTGACAAACCTTCTTTCAAAAAAGCACAGCTCGAGACGGTGAAGATGCAGCCAAATAACACACGCAGCTGAATTTTTGTTTTTTCCAAATTAGTTAATTGAAATAAAGCTCCTTCTATTTTTTTCTTTTGTTTCCAGGCTGAAGGCGAAGATGATGTGGATGCAGGCAAAGGCAAGAGGAAGAAGAAGGCAGCCTATGCTGGAGGTTTGGTGCTGGATCCTAAAGTTGGTAAGCACTGGGCATGTCTAAAAAATGTATTTACTCACCTTGTTTTTTCATGTTTACGCAATTATTTTAACTCTCTTCTTCTCATTTTTAGGTTTCTATGATAAGTTTGTGCTGCTGCTTGACTTCAACAGTCTGTATCCTTCAATCATCCAAGAGTTCAACATCTGCTTCACCACCGTGCAGAGGGAGGCTCAGAACTCCCAGAAGAAGAAAGAGGTAGTGTTCAAAAACTGGTCACAAGTTGTGTTTATAGGTTGAGCCTGTTGTCCAGCTACGTTAATGCTAAATGCTTCGGATTCGAGATTCAATTCATTTACACACTTTTGACTTGTGTTTTCATGGCAACAGGTGGATGACCCAGAGGAAATTCCCGAGATTCCAGATCCTAACCTAGAAATGGGAATCCTGCCCAAGGAAATCAGGAAGCTGGTTGAACGGCGTAAGCAGGTCAAAGGGCTCATGAAACAGCAAGACATCAACCCAGATCTCTACCTGCAGGTACACACGTGAACACACACTAGCGGTAGGGGTGGTATTTGTGAGCTGGTGTCAGAATAGAACAGAGAAGCTTTATTGTTATTGCATGTGACGTCTTTCGTGAATGAAAAGTCTTTTTTCCATTGGTACCTACTCGGATCGACTCACCACGGTTTTCCATTAGGTCATAGTACCTGGTACCCCCTGCTCTGACAAGGGCTCCAAAGTGATCCGAGCAGGTACTGAAATGTGACGTCATCAGACGTCATCAGACTTGTAAACAAGACGCCACTGATCAGCCAATCAGTGGCGTCTTGTTTACGAAATTCAAAACCACCCCAGCAACGAGGGAAATGGCTACAAGAAACAACGCCGTGGTCCCCAAGTCGGACGAAAAGTCACAGACGGAGCAGCAGGTTTATCTTCGCCTCGATGTCCACCTTTGTTATAGCGTTCGTGTCGCATACTAATTACGTCACGGGATGCTCAGACGTGTTGCTATAACAACAACCAAGCACATTAGGTGGTATTCAATTGTTATGCAAAACCAGACTATCCGAGTCAAGCCCTGGCAAGTCGATCCGAGTAGGTACTAATGGAAAGACGGCTAAAGTTGCACACATACTCAATAAATGAAAAACAATATGTAATAATATATAAAAATCAGTGCAGTGTATAAAACAGTGTACCTAAGAAATGGCAGAAACTTAGATGAGACTGCTTGAAAGCGCCACACCATATCATATCGGATTAATTAAATCTGTTGTTGAATATTTTGCTGCGCTGCACTCATTTTAGCCGGTTTTCCCATTGGAATATTTTTGTCCCTCAGTACGACATCCGTCAGAAGGCTCTGAAGCTGACTGCTAACAGTATGTACGGTTGCCTGGGATTCAGCTACAGCCGCTTTTACGCCAAGCCACTTGCTGCCCTGGTTACACACAAGGGTAGGGAGGTGAGTGCACAAACACACTGCTGACTTTGTAGGCTATGTGGACCTCGAGCGTTTTAGGTGTAAAGCTTTGTTTTTAGAGCAGTATCTGGATTTATAAAAGGCACCAAATACACCGAGACTGATTAAATACAAGTTTATCCTACTTTCTTTTGAAAAGTGTAAAGAACAGTCCAACGTTCATCCACAAGAGGGCACTGCTACATTATATTCAGCACTGTGCAACACTCCTTACTCTGGCCTATTTTCTTTGACTTGTCATTTGTTTTCTGCTTTATCCTGACTCACATTTGTTTCTACAAATGTCTTTGTTTCTCCCACACCCTGTGCCCTTTTCTGTCTCCCAAATATGATTACATCTTCAAATTCATTTAGTCAGAATAAGAGACTTTCCTTATTTTCGGTGATATCAGTGACACTATGCAAGTATTTTCCAATAACAGAATGCCACGGGCACTCTTGAATCTAACACTCTCCATTTAAAGTCTCATTGTGTAAGCACTTCTTTCAACACACAAATGGAATGACAGTGGCATGCACGCTCAATAAATTGGTGCAAAGCAGCATGTGTACTGCATGACATAAACAGCTAAAGCTGGTATTGTAACTGAACACCCCACACACACACACGAGCACACACACACTCACACTCTCCCACTATGTCAGTGGTAGTACTCATGTTCATTTAATGAGCTCTAACAGTACAAGTCCTCAGCAGAGGCATCAGGCTTTGCCTCAGGGGAGTCCTTCATTAAGATCCCCTTACACACTCATTGTGCTCCCTAATAGAGGGCAGGGCAGTAACTCACTGTGCGTGTTTGTTATTTTGTCAGTCCGTTTGGGCCTCCAGTCATGCTTGTTGTTCAGCTGACAGAGCTACATTGTTAAAGTTGTGTATTGGATTTGCTGCTGCAGGTGGGAGTTTCTGTCCCTCAACACTTCACCGCTTATATCTTGTAGTTCGTATTTATCAACAGCCTGAGGTAGATGGGTTCATTTACATTTGTACCTCCTGCTTGCTTTACATAATCCGGGAAGCATCACCATTCTCGTGTAAGGAGTAGACTAGATTTCCATTATTCGAAGGCTTTGCTCTTGCCCGTGTTGCTAGATTTAGAAGCCCTAATTTAATCATGTGGAATAGACTTACAGCTAGCAGCTATTTTCACAACCTTTCTTGTTGATTTATTTGTTGTATAAAAACTGAAACCTCAAAGTTATTTATCACAGGAGGGCCAGAAATCCAAATTTAGTTGGAGAAAATGCTGACACAGATGTCACCATTAGTGAGTCACATTAAGATAGTTATATGCTACACCTTCAAGCTGATCACTCTGCTGGTGCCTGGAAGTAAGAAGGTTTCACTAGAACAGATTAGATTGGGTACATTGAGAATACAGATACTGATGTCCAATGTCCCTGAAGCAAAAGGGAGTTTGCATCATACATAATGGGATTATACATATCTAACCAAGGCTGTATTAAAAACCTGTGAAGCATAAGTGGTGTAACAGTAAAATGATGCAGCTGGATCTCTTTTGTAGTGGTGGGACTGGAAGGATGTGAAATTGTCCTTGCTTTTGAAAAAGTCTAACAACAACTGATGTGTATATAAAAGATGTTTTGTTTTTGTTTTTTGTGCTTCATGAACAAAACATTTTCATCATGTCTGCACAGAAATGGAGCTTTTTTGTTGCCCATTATCCATAGCATGCTAACAGGATTACCATTAAGAGCTGAGCAGACATCATCCCAATCTATATCTGAATCTGGGACTCCTTTGCCCCCATATGGAGCTCACACTGACGGTGGCGAGTCCTTGTTACGGCCAGTATAAAAGATGGAGGTAGCTACAGCGATTGGTTTCTGAAGCCTTGAAGAGTGTTTTCATTTCAAATGCAGGTTTATTTTTATTTTTGTTTTTTATCCTGAAGCTATGCCCATATTTAATACTGTTTGTGGTACTTTGTGTAGATAGCTGTATCCTCAGTGTTGAGAAGAGGGCAGGGTGTAGATTAGGTTTGGTCGACTGACCCGTTTGCCACGGAATATCGAACCGTCCTCGAGGCCTGGTGCGAGCCATGCGCGTCTGCCCCAGGCTTCTTCCACCCGTCCTATCAAAATAAAGCATAAAAACATAAATTACTGTTATTGAAGAGTCGCTTGGTTACCTGATTTTTACCTGATTATCTGTTGCAGTTACTCCTCAATGAAATGATTATTCCTTAATTAGTATTATTAATAATTATTACTCTAATTAGTATGTTCAGCGGTAAATGGGCTTGTTCTTATGTAGCGCTTTTCTACTCTACTCAAAGTGTTTTATACAACACGCCTCAGTCACCCCAGCACTTTTTTCTTCCTAAGTGGTGCTTTCTAACATTCACATTTTCATGAACGCATCAGAGGAGCAACTTGAGGTTCTGTATCTTACTTAGACATGCAGACGGGAGCAGCCAGGCATTGAACGGCCCACCTTTCAGTTAGTAAAGTCCCTACATCCTGAGCTACAGCCACCCAAGTATGAAGTCAACCTCCAAGCATCACAATGTGACACAAATATATTTGCCAGGATCAAATACCTTACTACTCTACAGTTATCCTTACACAGTTGCTGAACATTATAAGCCTTTATACAGAAGGTTATACTGGTGGTATGTCTCATTAGACTGCATTAGGTTTATCAAGGTGTACTTAATAATGTGTCAGCTGAGTGTTTATACTAATAGTGATTCAGATGCTTTGCAGGTTTGTTGGAAACTAAAATTTCCTCCAAAGTTTTCTAAAACTTCTCGAGTTGTCCTGTGTGGCGAGGAGGCTGTAAGCAAATTGGATGTAGGACTTCAGTACACTACAGAGTGACGCGACAAATTGGAGAGACGTGCGTCAAAAAGGTCATCAGTCAGTGTGCGGTGTACACACACGTACCTCGGCTTGCTGATGAAGCAGGAGATCCCACTTCACACAATCTTAGTGTTTTGTTTACTTTGTATCTATGATCCTACCACAACTCTATTTATATAGCAGCTTGTGTGTTTGGAGAGCGCGTGGCTTCAGCACCAGCCTGCTGATAATAAGGCAACATGCTGTGGAGGATATTCTTTGAAATTTACTTTTTGTCAGTTTTACTTGTATATAAGTGTGTGTGTGTATAAATCTTATAGCATCTAAAATAGGATTTTTGTAGGACAGTTTTTCCAGCACTTGAGCATCGTACGCTCGTCAAGGAAAAGCAGCAGATCAGCAGTAGTACGAACCAAATGTGTCTGTTTTACTGAATTGTACAGAGTCCTAAAGTTAACAGGAGGCAAGCCGAGTAGTTCTCGGTAGTTTCCGACTGCAGCGAGCCAGAAAAGCCAGCTGGCATTTATAACTGGGTTTCTAGTGTATTTGTGGGCATTGCCATTTGCACTCCCACCCCCATTTTAATCGTCACATTTGCACTCCACTTTCATCTCATGATTTAGGAGGCTTTTTATTTTTGTAATTGTAACATGTACACTGATCACCACTCTGTCCGCAGTGTAAATCCACCCTCCTCTCGCGCCCCTGCATGCGTTCCCTTCATCTGTTTGGATGAGTGTCCAGAGTGAATGTTCATGTGTTCTCTGTATTTATTGATTGGCCCGGCTCTCATCTTTCTCTCGCTCTCGTTTTAAAATGAGGCCTAACCCCCCAGTGTGGCCGGATGGCTCAGGCTGCAGGCCACGGCAGTGTCTCAGCCCTGGCCTTAGATGGGGGTTGACAGACCCTTGGCTGTGGACCTTCTGATCAAATTTGCCAACTTAGGAGGGGAAAGCCCCCCACTTACATCTCCTCCTGATTCTTGTGCGTCTTCCTTGGGTATGTCTTCTATCGTGTGTGTGTGTGTGTGTGTGCGCGCACCCGCACCCGCGCCCGCATGTGTTACTACCCATCTGTGTGTGCGTGCACAAGTGCTACTGGCCGAACTCTGCCCTTTGTCGGGACCATTTGTTGTGGCCCTGTTCTGTCCTGGTATGTGTGGGTATTAAAGGGGGGGATGATGGGTATTAAGAGGAAGGTGAAGGTTTAGGATTACACAGTCAAGGGTCCTCCACAGATTGATGTCCCCCTCACTCCCTCAGCGTTATTTTGGGTTCTTTTGTATGTTCGCCAGAGAGCATTTGGGTGCAGAGAAATGGTTGTATGACACAGACAGACAGCTTGCACACATGTGGTTATTTCGTTTTTAATTTTATTTATTTATTTTTTGTTAATGGGTTGATAAATGCATCTGTCACACCAGAAAGATTTTTTTTGGCCACAGGCTGCTGGATCTCCGAATTCATCCACTAAATGAGGAGAATTTAATTTGGGGGGGGAAAGGTTTCCGCAAACCTGCTTAGGGATGACGAATCAGCTGCAGGTTTAGAACAAGTACATGATTTTTCCGTCGTTGACCTGTGTTATTGTTAATGTTTCTAGTCACTTGAAATGGCAAAGAGTCTGTACTTGAATTTAATTTGTGTTTATGAAATCAGAAGCTCGCTTTTTAAAATTCTCAATTGTTTAGTTTGGCCTGCTTCTCTTGCATGATGGTGTGTTTACGTCGTCCTAATCGAGTGATGTTCACAGCGCAGGCCGAGGGAAGCTGCTTATTGTTGCGGATCGCAGATTGGTTTGACCTTTGACCCTTTTGCCTGCAAATCTGACAACCATTAGCAGGTGTGTGTCTCTCCGGATGGAGGGTGACTCCTAAAAGCCATTCTGCTGTAATTGAGTCTCTGTCCTTGTGTTTAAAAACAGCCTGACAGGAGCTCGTAGTTGACATTATTGGCTGGCATGCAGAGTGAAGATAGAAGCTGGCTTCTGTAACGGAGCTGAGGGTGCAGAGAGGTCAGAGTTTGGTTTAGGTTAAACCCTCTCCCGTACGTACGTGTGTGCAAGGGTGCATGTGCTCGTAATGAAGTCTAAGTAAATATTGTTGCCCCTGGTGTCCCTTGTTCTGCTTCTGTATCATCTCTCTTGTCTCAAGAATCACAAATCAGTTCCCAGAATTAGACACAGAAATACCTGAACCAACCTATCACGTCTCATTTGTGGTCGCATCTGTCAGACTGCATGCTCTGATGTCATGTGAGTAAATACTGTTGCCCTCATTTCTTTCATTGAGGGTTTCAGAATCACAGTGGTCATTTTTACATTTCCCTGAATTAGACATAAGAATACATAAGCCTGCCTACTCCGCCGGTGCGTTTGGGGAAATGAGGGCTGCGATGTTTCCATGATCCTGTAGTCCTCTTAAAGAGTGGGCTTTTCTCTTGATAGGAGTGGACTTAACAAATAGTCACATGGGAGCAGCGCTGCTATTCTGGCATCAATAGCGTGTCTGTGAGGGCGGACGGTGGACCGCGCAGGGGCTCAGAGTTTAAACGGCGACTTCGTAACACCTGCTAATGAGGCCATGTGAGAATGAGCTTATGGCAGAGATTATAATTGATAATGGATTCATCTGGCGTGCATTTGAATTTATTTGTTTACTTTATAACTTTATTTTGAAAAGTTCTATATAAATACTAATAAACTAAATAAGGGTTTGTTTTCTTTCAGAATTATTTATTCTATGGATTTTGTTCCCACATAAACATGTTTTATGAGTGAGCAGCTATTTAAATTTTACATAAAGAAGAACCACATTTTGAGTCTTTGCAAACGCAGCTTTTGACATTTTAAAAAAGATTAACTTCAGTAGCACAAGTTTTTAAAATTCATTTTAGTGACTTTGTTCTAAATCAATGGCAGCCATACTGAGTAATAATTAGTATTAATAATAGTAGTAAATAATTCATAATAACAATACTAAATCATCAATAATTATAGTGACTGACCCCGAAAAAGAGCATTACTATTTACCCTGTGGAGTGAGTTGAATTTATTTATAGTGTTAGCTTTCAGTGATTAGTAAAACCAGATATTTGAGATTAAATCATCATTATTCCACATTTTGTTGCATGCCAGTGCTTTTTTTTTCCTTTGCTTTGCTTTTTGGGAACCATTTCTTTCTCAAATTCACTCCCCACCAACCAGTGGCATGTTTAGTTGAGTACTTCGACGGTCTAGCATCTTTCAAAAGTTAGTAAGTCCCTCTGACTGTTGCTTTATTCCCCAGGCGCTCACTCTATTCGATAGAGCCATAGATTTGATTTGGCGTGGATTTCAAAAGCATGAATAATCATTTAAATTCATGATAATCATGATTTAATTATTGGCCACAATAATTTTCACTACTTTTTTATTTTTTTTTTTGTCTTCATGACAGCTGTATTGCACCCCCATTTAAAAAATAAATAAATAAAAGTAATAAAAAGTCTGGCTTCACTGCTGCTGTTGTGTTTCTGCCATTATATTGCTTATTTACTTGACAACGTATTAAAAACTTGGCTGAGAAAATGCAGTGACATACCAGGATGCGCCTTTTCCTGCTATTAAAGTACAGTATTATAATTGAGCGGACAGCAGGAGGATTGTTGTCATTGTTGAGTTATTTTCAATCAGTGTCGGCGTTTGTGATCTTGGCCGGTTGTATTAAATCAGTCACAGCTTTACAACAGATTGACCTTCCCGATGGCAGACATGAGAACACAGCTATGGCATCTGCCAGGACAGGTGTGTGTGTGTGTGTGTGTGTGTTGTGCTCAGTGCTCGTGAATTCTTGCGTGCCAGTGAAATCATTTTAGTGAAAGAAGGACTTTCGGTCTCTGTGGGTGTGTACGGAGGTGTGTGCAGATATAACTTCACGGTAGCAGAAGAGAGCCTGTAAATCTTTTATGCATCTTTGCGTGTGCGAGGCTGTGTTCGTGAAAGAGTTTTGCAAACGTGTGTGTGTGTGCTCAAGTGCCTTGTGGACATGTTGTGTGTATGGCACCCCGCCACCCCCCAGCTCTGACAGTGGTGTGTTCCTCCACAGGTGCTATTTCAGTCGACCGACTGTCATCCCAAAATGCTTTTCAGCTGAGTGCTTTTCAAAACAATCGTCACTGGTGCCCCAGACTCTTTTTACAAGGGCCCTCTGCTACACAGAGGTTTAACATGCCGCTTCTGATCTGCTGATCAGCAGAAGGATGTATGTGGTGTGTATGTGTGTGTGCCAGAGTTCAAGATGTAATGATAATGGGGGGGGGGTCTCGCGCATTTATCTTTTGTCTTTACTGCTGCCTTTCAGTCTGCAAACCACTCATCACTCAACCAAGCAGGTCAGTTAAGACTAATATTCTTATTAAAATGACAGCCTGGCAAAAGACAAAAGATATTTTGATGAGAAGTGTATGAGGGTTGGGGGGGTAGTGGATTCAAATAAAGAATACACGAGATTGACGTGACAACAAGACATGTAAGGCCCTAATAGATGAGGCCAACAAAAAGCTGAGCAACAGCTGGGAAAAGGAGGATATCACAACAAGGCTGAACCACTCATCAATTAGCATGACAGGGTGCAATAACGCACAGCTAATGGGTACAGCTCGTGTGCAGGCACACAGGTGCGCATGCAAAGACATGAGGCGCTGTTAAAAGCACTAAATGAAAAGCTGTGAAAAGTCAAGTCAAAGACGGTGGGAAAATGCAGCTTTTAAAGTGAGGTATTAGGACGGGTATTAAAAAGTGTCGATGGGTTTGTGTTAAGCGGCTTTGTAAAAATATTCAGTCTGAAATCCATTGCTCCCTTTTAAACTTTGATTTAAAGTCTGAGTTGTATTCAGCTGGACAGGAGGTGTTATTTCCTTTAGACTTTGCCTCCTGTAGTTGTTACTCCTGGTCACTTTTTTCTTTTCTGGGTTTTTTTTTTTTTGGCATCTTTGAATGTTGCAAACTAGTGGTAGTACCACTTAACCAAAGTACATCTTCTGGAGCCCTGAAGTCTGTGTGTTCGAGGCACAAAGCAGATTTGTTGGGTACATTAGGTTTTAAAAATGAGTAGTGCAAAGGAAAAATGCCACATGGAAGCTGCATGTCAGTGTAAAACTCGTGCAGGAATACCGCACTAATGCTTTAACTGCTGAATCTAAACTTGGAGTGTCTGAAAATGCTGCTGCTGCTGCCAACTGCAGTGTCTTGACTCTGCTGCAAGTCACAGGTTTATGTTTATTGCAGGGTTTGCATTCAAGTAGGGCACACTGGTTGGATAGCAAAGCGTTGCAGATGTGTTCTTGATGGCCAGGTGAAAAATGTTGAGTGATCACAAAAGCTATTTGTTTACATGATTAATTAAACTGTGGGTTGTGGAGCGTTCACCTCTTTCAGATACTAAAGTAGGACATGGTAGAAAACATTTGAGAACCATTGGTTTAGGTCAGTGCAGATCTCGCGATACCATATGTGACTATGTGATATTCAGTATGACCATATTAATGTGAACTAAACGTCTGCAGTAGGTATGTGATTATTTCTTTCAAATCAAATGAACCAAAGCTAGGCACTCTAGGGTCGAAGACTGTGGCACATAATCTCAGTGCTTTTGAAATGGCTGGTTTGAAGGCGGGGCTAGGACTTTGACCACTCAGAGCAGCGGCTGATGTTGCTGCGTACGCACAGAATAGAATATATTTTACTTATTGCAAGGTATGTCCTTTTATTTGGTGTCTCAGTCCAAGGAATGCAACCTGACATGTGAGCCCTCACATGCAATGTGGCATCAAAAGGAAGGATGAGGTGAAACTGTGATTACAAACGTGAGAAATTCAGTCTCATGTGTTCTGTCCTGATCCTTCACTTTGCAGGAGCACTTGTCAGCGAGCTGCTCAATTACTGTCCGGTCTATTTACACTGTATTAACACCAAGGAGCCGGAAAGGATGAGAGGCAGGAATGTTAGAAAATTGGTTTTATCGTGTGAGGGAAAAAGAGCGACTCTGTAATTGGAAGATTTTGAATAGATTATCTAAATTCACTTTGTAGAAAATGGTTAAACTAAGGGAAGCAGCTTCACTGGTTGCAGGTATTAAGATGGCAAAACTCAGTCAGAAGTAATGATTGTAAAAATTGAAAGAACAACTCTTATTTCGTAGCTGGAGCGAAAATGCGATCGGCGCAAAAAGCCGAGCGAGGGTACAGACTGATCCGATCAATTTGATTGATGTTAGCAGGTTAACATTAAGCACTGTGAGCCCCTCTGCTGAGGTTTTTTCAGATGTTTGGCCCAGAATGAGCGTCATTCACGGTGCTGACGAGTGCAGTCATCACAGTGAAGACATACATGCACTCTTTTTACCCCCTGGGGATGTGTGTTTGCATTGGTTCGTATAGTATGTGTATGCCGGTATGCGTTTAAAGATGAGCGCACGTGCACACACACTGTCAGTTGCACACATTCCAGCGTCATGGTCAAACGACTTGTCTTTCACACAGTTCATTCCTTAAAAGCAGTCTGTCCTGCTGGAACTGACAGCATATGGAAAACCTGTCTAAATGAGTCCACACATCAATTACATCAACGCATTCTCACCTCCTCGCTTGTCTGTCTTTCCCACATCTCCCCATTCATCACGTCTCTGCACTTTTTATTCAGTCCGTTCCATCATTTCAGCTTCGTCTCCTGGCTCTTTCTCCTTTCAATGCTTTTATTTTGCTGTTTTGTTATTATAAAAAAAAAAGTATTACTGGAGATTTCAAGATGGAGTACAAAAGCAGAGTTTTAGCCGAGTTTTGTTGATGTGATGATTGACACTGTGAGGATAATGAGCATGGCTAAGTTTCTCTAAGATGGTTCTCGTTTACTGTCTGCATCAGCAGGCCTGCATTAAAACATTGTCCTGGGCGTGTGTTGTGCCAAGTAGCAATAAGCAATGAAATACAATCCATGGTGTCTATTTGATGACTGCATTTGTGAATTTTAAGATCTATCATACCCGGACTCTGTGGGTTTTTTCAAATTATTTTCCCCTTTTCTTTATTCTCCTACATGTTTTGGCTGTTAGCTGGAGAACTTGAACTTCATCTTGTGATGTTTGCACTTGCTTTCTTTCGAATGGGACATTATGATGACTTATTTAATTTTTGCATTTAAGGAGTGGGAAGGTGACGTTTAAGGCTTCATATGCTGGCTTTATAGACAGCTAAGGTGAATGATTGTGGTTGAGGGTTAGATTAATCAACAAAGGTTATATTTTTGTTATGTCTGAAGAAAATACAAATAAATAAATAATATTAATGCTTTCTGTCACATTCATCTGTAAGTTAATTTGTCCTTTTTGGCAAATGAGGTCAACTCAGACTGTAAGTGTGTAGAGAATCAAAAACATACAAAAAGAACAGTTACACAACTAATTGTGATTTTTGGCTGATGTGGTGATTTGGACATTTCATTCTTATAAATGCTCTTTATTGTGACGCCTGTGCCTGCATTTTGTGCTGCAGTGGTGTCTGAACACCATCAGGATACGTTGGGTTTTGTTTAGAAATGTTCAAGTCAACAAACGAGGGATCTAATTATCAAATTAGCATTCCCATTGGGGTAGTTTATCTTTAGTTGCATTTGAATTTCCATGAGTTTTACTATGTCATGATTTATATCCTGCTGATTTTATAGTGTATTTTTTACTTTTTTGTCATTTTCCAACTTGAATTTTAGCGTCTGATGCAAATAATTTGGCTTGAAACGGCTCCTTTGTCTGATTATGTGACACTCGCATTGTTATCTTTATTTCTGATAATCCTCTGCTTCGTAAAATCATATTACCCAAGGGAAAAAAAATGTGTTGCTTCAAGTTTTACTTTTAATGATTCAAATATGGGAGGAATCTTTGCTGCAATTTCACACGCCTGTTTTGGTGCTTTTTTTTTTTTTTTTTTTTTTTTAATTAAACAAATGGACTGTTCAGCTCAGGCACAGCTGAGTTTTTCTTACTCAAGAGCTGCTGCTCAGTGGCAGCTGTTAACAGAGGAAAATGTGTCTTGGTATACAAGGCCTGATTTTCCTTCCAAGACAGATACTTTGTTATTTGTGCGAACTTTGGTTGCACTTAGATAACATTGTAACATTGCAAGTGTACAAAACGGCTTAGTCACATGCACATGTGCACACACCAGTGCAAGGTGCTGGCCTAGTGTCTAACCAAGGACTCCTTAGCAGATGAGCCTGAACCATCACAGCTGCTTGTTGTGGTGTTTGTGTTTAGTAGCTGGCTGTATTTGAAACATCAACCTTCAGTTATAGTGTTTCGTATAGTTAAATGTCAAAATTATTTTCAAATGCATGGAATTTTAAAAAAGGAATAAGTAAATGTGACCTTTAGTCTGACAGACTGAGCACATTTGGTGTCATCTTTACATTTTATTTTATACCTCTGAAAGATCATTTCCTCGGGCTCGTTTTCTGTCGTAAATAAACTACTCTACACTCGCTGCAGGCAGCTGTCATTCACATTTTAAACCACGAATTTACTTTTGCTTTTGCAGTGTTAAAAATGTCTCAAATTAGATTTGTATTCATGAATTATTGGAGTGGAGCACCTGTGCACTCAGTCTGAAGATTTATAAAGAGTTCTTTCATCTTCCTCTTTTCCAACCTTTCTTCTTCTGCTAAACAGGCAGGGGTCATTTTGTCTACAGTGAAATCCACTGCATAAGTGCAGAGGTGAAAAACTGTGTGTGTGTTTGTGGTAAGACCTTGACCTTGACTGCAGTCCCTAATGGAGAGGCTGTTCCCCTGAATGACTCAAACTCCCCCCGCCGTACAGCGGCATGTAGCAGCCCATAAAGCATGCTTATGGCCCACTCTGGTTTCAGGGAGTGGAAGCCCGACCCCGCCCCTTCCTCACACTCTGAAATAGCCGCGTCCTTGTCCCCACACGGAGCACAGTGCGAGTCGGGGTGTATATATGCGGCTGTGGTTGATTGAGGAGCAGATTGCTGGTGACAGGTCACACTGCGTTCCGTCCCTCAGACCCCCCCAGATTAGCGACCTGAGGTCCCCACACTGCCCTCCCTTCCTCTGGGCCCCCACCTGTTAGGATCCCTCTGCTGCTCAGAGCTTTCCTCACGCACACACACAGTGGTCGATCTGCATTTACAGAATTCTCTTATTTCTCCGTCAGTCAACCACAAGGTTATAAAGGCCATTACAAGTCATTATGGTGTGTGTGTGTGTGTGTGTTGCCTGACTGTGAATTTGTGTGGGTTGAAAAGACGCCTGTCACAGCATGCTCTCATAATTGCCCTCTTAGCCAATTATCCCCCATTTAAAGCAAATCACCTGCTCTGCTCCCATGTCCACACAAATGTGTACACACACACACACACACACACACACACACACACACACACACACACACACACACACACACACACACAATTAATAACGCGGAAACTTAATATTTAATCATTTCATCTTCCTGAGTGACGTGTTTGTTTACTGTGCTTGTGTTGTTTTTGTTGTTGGCATCGTTCAGAGTGTTGTCTCCTCTTTTCTCCAGATTTTGATGCACACGAAAGACATGGTTCAGAAGGTCAGTCATTACCAAGTTGTTCCTGTTTAATATCTCTAATATGATATGTAATTATGTGCAGAATAACGTAAAATGTACACGACAAATAATCCTTTTAATAATGACTTCTTCACTGGATCAGGACGCCTGGATTCTTGCATCTGTATTAAGCAGCTAAATGATAAACTTTGGGTTAAATATCATTTAATGAGTCAAATCTAACATGAGATTGTTTTAGAAATTGTGCAGTTTGATGTGTGTAATATTCGCTTTATTATCCCAGTTTTAACTGTATGGATTCTTTCTTTCTCTCTCCCCCCCCCCCCTTTTGTGTGACTCAGATGAATCTGGAAGTCATCTATGGAGATACTGACTCTATCATGATCAACACAAACAGCAAGTGTCTGGATGAAGTTTTTAAGCTTGGCAATAAGGTGTGTGCTTTGGGTGTTTTATCACTTTTTACATGCGCACCATGCAGTGGAGATTATAACCAGATGTTGACACTGAATCCGTGTGTTTGCACTTTGATCCCAGGTGAAGGCAGAAGTAAACAAGCTGTACAAACTATTGGAGATCGACATTGATGGTGTGTTCAAGTCTCTTTTGCTGCTGAAGAAGAAGAAGTATGCCGCCCTTGTGGTGGAACAACACGGAGAAGGACGTTTTAGCGTCAAGCAAGAGCTCAAAGGGTTGGACATCGTCCGTAGGGATTGGTGTGACCTGGCTAAGGAATGCGGCAAGTACGTCATGGGACATGGGAAACAGCGCGTCAGTATATGGAGCGCTGGAAGCACCTTACAAAAGATTTTCATTTGTAAGGAAAAATTCATTGTGTTTATTTATTTTTCTAGCTACGTGATTGGGCAGATCCTGTCTGATCAGAGTCGTGATGTCATTGTGGAGAACATCCAGAAACACCTGGTGGAGTTGGGAGAGAAGGTGGCTAGTGGAGACATACCACTGAACCAGTATGAGATCCACAAGGTGAGGGAATCACTGTTTGTGTTTACTTTTCATTTGATTAAAATGAGGCTTAAGACTCTGGACATGCTGGGTTTTTCTTTTGTGTTTTGCCATTCCCATTCTCATCTATTACTGCTGTCTTGTCTTGACTTCACCAGGCACTGACAAAGGATCCTCAGGACTACCCTGATAAGAAAAGTCTCCCTCATGTCCACGTTGCTCTGTGGATTAACTCTCAGGGTGGTCGTCGGGTCAAAGCTGGAGATACCATCTCCTACCTCATCTGTAAAGTGTGTATCTATTAGAGAAACGGGAATATCTCATTTCTTTGTGTGTTTCAGTGATATTTCAGTACAAATACATTGGAAATTTATCTTCTTTGTCCACTAGGATGGCTCCAACCTGCCAGCCAGTCAGAGAGCCTATGCTCTAGAGCAGCTCCAGAAACAGGAGAATCTCACTCTGGACACACAGTACTACCTGGCCCAGCAGGTCCACCCTGTGGTGTCTCGCATCTGCGACCCTATTGAGGGTATTGATGGTGTACTCATAGCCTCGTGGTTGGGTAAGTGACTTACAAGTTATTGCCGTCCCCAGAAGTGAGTAATGTTATGCCTTATGGAAAATAATTACAAAAAAGTTTAAAGGAGCCGTGTTACTTAGAAATAAAATGACCAAATTGCTCGAGGAAGTTCCTACAGATGCAAATTCTGCTTTTGAAAAACTGTTCTATGGATTAAATCATTACTTGGGTTCACATTTTATGCACGTTTCCTCTCTTGTCGCAGAAGACATAATACCTACTTAATAATCTTGTCAAGTGCTGCAAATTATTTCCAGTTTCACTACAATACATTTCCCGTAAACACTCAAATGAAGTGTCTGTGGGTCACAGTTAAATTTTTTTTAGAATAATAATAACATCTGTCGACAGCCGAACAGCTAAATACAGAATGCTTAATTGCAGCATGACCACCTTTCATTGGTGTTTATCAGGCATGAAATATTTTGCCTTCAGCCGTGTTTCTGAATAAACATTTGCTCTGCTGTAAACCTTAAAAAAACAAGTCTTTGATTTCCATGTCAGGTCTGGACCCGAGTCAGTTCAGAGCTCAGCAGCAGTTCCAGAGGGAGGAGGAAGCCGACGGCTTGCTGGGTGTTCCCGTCCAGCTGACTGATGAGGAGCGCTATAAAGACTGTGAGAGGTTTACTTTCACCTGTCCTCAGTGTGGCACTGACAACGTCTACGACAGCGTCTTTGAAGGAGCTGTGAGTAGATGAACACACCGCTGTCCATCATAAAACTCCTCTGTATTGCTTTCTCTGTTTGTGCAGGACCAGATAATCTTTCTTAGAGTTGTATTTGAAGTTGTATTAAACCCTTGGCAGTTTAGACTTCAGCTGAAGAAATGTGCTGTCTGTTCTCAGCGCACACACACAAAGCACCGCACAGATATGGCCCAAGATTGAAAGGGAAAAAAGGAGATGGCTTTTATCAGTAATGGTGTGTTTCACTGGTCTAATGGATTAATCAGTAGAGACACAAATAAAGAGCGGGAGAATAATGTTTCAGAAGGCATTTCAGTAAAACTTCCTGTGAAGGATTCATGCGTTAGTCATCCTCCATATTGTGTCTCTGTCTGTATTTTAAGACAGCTGCCTGGCTCCAGTACGGACTCTGTTTTCATTGGCATAGTTTGGACTCCACAACTTGAAAAGCCTTTCCTTAACCCCTGTGGCTCTATGGAGACACACACACACACACACACACACACACACACACACACACACACACACACACACACACACACACACACACACACACTGATCTCCTACCATTTGTCAGGCCAAGGTTTTGTGTGTGCGTGTGTGTTATCAGCTTCTAATGAGGAGCAGGACACACAGCTTTTTCTTGTCTAGAAGACACTAATAAAACTGACAAGCCTTTGGCCTCGAGTGGTGGAGAGAACTTGTAATAATTAAAACAGGAGTATTAAACACACTCTCCATAAAAGGATAATATCATTACACACTTGAACAGATATGCTGGTGTGTTGTTGCACAAGAAAAAGCAGAATAATCTCGCCCGAGTGATCGTGCTTGTACTAAACGGCCTGCGTCCTGCTATTAAGAGTACAATGCATGAACTTGAAATGTCAGAATAAAATATAGCATTAGTCTAAACGAACCAGGAATCATCTGATTACTGATGTTAATTCTCCTCTCTGTTGCCGGAGGCCGGTATGCACGCACACACAGTGATACGGATAAGACGGTAAGTTAATTAAGGTGGTGAGCATGGTCTAACAGCTCAGAGAGAGAGGGGAGGACAGATGGGCCTTGACTCCTCCGCTGACACAGAGCCAGAGATGGTAGGAGGAGGCGGTGATGTATGATGGAGGACAGACAGAGGAGGAAAGTTGTTTGATGGAGGTAGCGGGAGAGGAGGATGAAAAGATTAAGTGCAGAGAAGGGAAAAAAATGTGGATAAGGCTGCAGGGGAATACCCTCAGTTCAGTTTTAATAGAGCGTTAGGTATCCCACGCAGGCAGTTAAATCAGCACGCTGTGAAAGCTGCACAAACCAAGACGTTGACAAAATGGCCTGCTTAGGCAGTTGGCATGGCAAACCTTTTAAAATTGTTTTTCAAAAGCCTATTTAATGTGCGGACATGAGGCGGTCCAGATAACGGCCGGGGTTTGTAGCCAGACATTGAGGAGAACTGGGAGTGTTAGAAGATATCATCCCTTTCTCATAAGTCTCGCACAGTCACAAGACGGTACTTTGAGTGTTTCATATTTTCATTTAATTGCCCGGCGATAAAATGACTAAAAAGAAAGTGTTGTAGTAGATATAACTTGTTTTGAAAGGAGAGTGTGCTCTTGAAAGTGAACTTTTGAAAGAAACACGCGAGAGATACAGGGAGTGCAGAATTATTAGGCAAATGAGTATTTTGTCCACATCATCCTCTTC
>NW_024582362.1:5037964-5049602 GCF_018398535.1 Haplochromis burtoni
TTCCAAAAACATTCAGCTTTGATATTAATGAGTTTTTTGGGTTCATTGAGAACATGGTTGTTGTTCAATAATAAAATTATTCCTCAAAAATACAACTTCCCTAATAATTCTGCACTCCCTGTAAAGAAGACGAGGGGAGGAGATTAGACAGACTAAAATGAGAGTAAGGCTAAGATGTGCGTACGTGTGTGTGTTCTTGGTGTGGCTGGCTATTAGAGAAAATCAAATGAGTTGATTGACTCCAACTGGTAGAAAACTGTGTGTTTCTTTTTTTCACTCCTAAAGAAGTGATGTAGGCAAACAAAAAGCCAGTGTGTGGCTGGGTGGGGGGTGTCACATGCATTCTTTTATGTCACAGACTTCCCTGCAGAAACCTTTTTTTGCGGCTGTCAGTGCGACAGGTAAATGGAGTTGAGGTTTAAAGGAGCAAGTGTTTAAAGGCGTTATATTTAGTGTAATTGGTATGTAGTGCGTCTACTTTTTTCATTGCATTAACTATAAAGCTCGCTGTCAAGTGGACAATTCAGGGGAACCGGGGTCATGTTGACCTGTTTTCTTCTGCCTACAATAACGTTAAAATCTACTGGACCCAGGGTTTCTTTAAGCTCCTCTGTGTTTGACATGGTCTTTGTTAAGGTTTAAAGGTAATGGTTGTGTTTGTGTGTTGCAAAACTAATTACAGGGTTAAATATGGAGCTGTGATGAATTCATATAGTATGCATATAAGGCAGTTAGACTATAGTTGATGTTTGCCCTTAGAGGCTATTGTACCTGCTGAAGCATTTTAGTGTATGTGCATGGAAACTGTAGGAGGAATTTTAAATGTCTCCTGATTTGTGGTTCTCTTTTTGTTACCATCAATAAAATAAAGCTACTTTGCTTCATTACAGGATCATGCAAGCTTAGTGTACGTGGTTACATGCGGTTTCTTTTCAGGAATGTAATACACACTCTCTTTGTCAGGGTTCAAAGGTTGAACCTAGTTTGATGCGCTGCTGTCACATCCCTTGTGGAGGTTCTCCAGCTGACTACGTCGTCAACATCCGCAACAAACTTGTGCTTGACATCCGTCGCCACATCAAAAGATACTACGCGGTGAGTATTTCTCTTTGTATTCCCGTCTGCCTCTGATAGTCACATTTTGATGTGCAGCTGATTCCAGATAACTGTTTTTCTGCTGTTTTTTATTTTAGTTTTCTTTAACCCTTGTACACTAATGCCAGGTGGTTATTCATTGTTTTGCTTTGAAGCCTTAATAGGTTGGTCTCTTATTTAGTACTTCAATTTGACATGTGTTTTTGTGCATTAATATATTTCATTGGCTAAAATATGCCCAATATTAAATATAGTATTACAAAACTGCACATCAAGGTTCTAGGGTTAATTAGTTTGACTGCTTTCCTTATTTATTTATTTAAAAATTTTCTCTGTAGTAATACAAATTTGTTCATTCAATCCAAAATGTTCCTTTCTGAATGTTAAATAACAAAACAAAAAAAATAAACAAGTGTGTCTTGAGTCCACAACGCTGCATTTATGCTTGTTACCTACGACAGCAGCACGTTACTAAAGTATTAAATAAAGGATTTGGCTGACAAAATACAAGCTCAAGCGGTCACAGAACATGAGCTGTGTGTAATGAAATCGTCAAAACTCGCTAAAATTGACCTTCCACAAAGTGTCTGTGAAAGGGTTGGACTGTATTTAACACAATGGGGGATGCAACAGATGCAGTCATGTTAAGAGAAGCTATCAAAAGGATGTTGGGCAAAAGATGAAGAAAACCTCAGCAGGGCACTGTGCTGACATTTTCAACCAAAGAGCACACTGAGCATGTAAAATGGAAAAGAGCTCCAGAAGGATATGTCGGCGCATGATCATGGAAATAGTTAAATGGCCATTTGTACTCTGAATACCAAGTTTAAAATGCACACGCAGTTTTAGATGATAAGGTGAAATTTAAATGATAGATGTGGGAAACAGGGTCATTAAGGTATGAGCAAAAACTTAAATTACTTTAAATCAAACATAATGGACTTTAAAGATCAAGCAGATTTGTCTCAATACAAGACACCCACGTACTTGAAAGACTATTTACAATTTTTATTTGCTGTATGTTTTTCTAGCGTAAATCATTTTTGCAGGTTGTATTTAAGCATTTATGGAAGGCGTGAAAGTGTGAATCATCATCTCTCGCTGGTACCTATTCATATTTTCAGCTGTGCATTGAAAGATGATGACATGGTTGTCAAATATACATACCTATAGAAATTACGCCAGTATATTTGCATTATAAAGAAGTGCAAATGTAAATAACAGCAGCCTTTGTTCAAATCTAAGGATACTTTTGTGACAAATAGAAGAAGCCTTACATGCAGTTTGATTTTCTCCGTGCTCGCCTTTCGTTGCAAAAGTTGGACCATAAGAAAAAAACACCAGTTGACAGTTTTATCAGTGCCATGTCATCAGAAAACGACAGCCATTAGAAAATTAACGAAGACAAGAAGGAACGAGGCGCAGAAGAAGACGGGCAGTGTGTTGGTTGGACACTATTATGACAACAACAAGAAGATTGGTCTTCCTACAAAAAGTTTATCCACCGTGTCTCTATGGTTTGGAAATGAACAGATGGCCTTGACTAACTAAATATTTTGTCAAGTTGGGAAAGCAATGTTTCCTTTTACATAGAAATGTTTCTCTATTCCTTACGGTGAGAAGTGCAGTTTATTAATTACAGTTCTCGGTATCGACAGATGCCTTAAGCTGAGGATCAGCATGCTCCTAATGACCAATCACAAGTTAAAGTGGCTCAGAGTGGTCGGGTAGATCCTGGATTAATGCCATAGTCCTGAAGATGGTGATGCTGTCAGCACTGCCTAAGTGTTAAACGATTTACCCACAACAGTCCTATGCAGCAATGTTTCAAACCAGAACTACTTTGACATCTTATGACCCAAAAAAGGTTAAAGCAGTCATTACAGTGCAACTTAGTTTCATGCATGTTCTGCTTTACATGCTAGGATAATGATTCAGTAATATTGTTGATTATTTTTCACTTAATTTAGACACTGATGACATTTCATATTTTCAAAAATGTTACTAGTTTTGTATTTTTATTTGTTTGTAAACAGTCAGTACACCACGTTGGTGTAGAGTAAAATGTCTCAGGACCTTTTTAGATGGACGTAACTGAAAAATTTCAGCTTTTCTCTCTGGTAACAAATCAAACCAAAGAAGGCCATATGTTAAAATGTGATCTAGTCACACTGGAATGCAGAGTCATGGCAAAGGGAAACATTGTATTGTCTAAAAACTGAATTATGTTCATTTTCAGATAATATCGAGTTGCACCCAGTAGTGCAAGTTAAAAAGTCCATGATTAGTTTCTAACAAATAAAAATTGAAAAAGTTGTGAATACCTCACCTCGCACAGCTAACTATACTTGGAGTGAGATGGGTGTGAATGTTTCATAAAGGCCCTAAGAAGTAGTCTTCCTATGAAATATGCAATGTATGATAAAACTGCAATAATTCACCGCTATGTTAGCTAGAGTGTCAGTGAAGTTATTGAACAGAAACATGACCGTTGTGGCAGTGTGGGACATTGAAGACGTTTGCTACATCAATATAGACCCCGAGAAGATGATTTGTAGTGCCTTTGCAAAAGACTTTGATTTATTTCTGTCGTTTTCAAAAGTCTGTCATGGCGTGGCACTCTGATTTATGGCAGTAAAGTATGTGAACACTGATATGCAGATTCCTCTTGGACAGAGTAGATCGAGAGGCTGTGACACATGTCGGTGTAAAGGACGGTGTAGTCAGTTTGCAGCCTGGGAGTGAATTAAACAGGATGCCTGCGTTGTCTTCGTAGGGGACTCTATCTCCTCATGGCTTCCAACACCTTGTTCTTGAGTGAGTGGAATGCTGTGTGTGTGTGTGGGGGGTGGCAGGGTAACTCTCCCACAGTGCTGAACAGAAATCAATTAGCGTAGTGAATGTGTGGGTAGTGAGTCCCCCTCAGCCCCTTTGTCACGATGTGTGAAACAGCTGCTACCACTGAATACTTACACGTCACACAGTAACACACATTTATACACATGCGCACATATACACACACACACACACACCGAGGGCTGAACAGCAGTGGACACAGCACACACAGCAGGGCAATGAAGAGGGGTAATATTGTGTAATTAAGGATTCCTTTCAGGCCGAGGGAGAGTTCAAATAGAGCTGTTTGTCTGGGCAGATAGAGTGAAAGCTCTGTACGTGTGTGTGTGTGTGTGTGTGTGTGTGTGTGTGTGTGTGCGCGCGCGCGCGGATATACGTATATATGTGTTGGCGTCTTTAGCTCCAACCACAGAGACATTAATCATTAGTGAAATTACCTTCTGCTCCCCACCTCACCCCCACCATTATCAATAAACCAGCACCCTGAGAATGGGCAAACACTTGCTCACTACCTCTCACACACACACACACACACGCAGCCATCATTCCCTCTTCTCATCCCTGCTGTCTTTGGCAAAATGAGAGATTCGCTTGTTTCCTGAACCACCCAATTCTTCTTTTTTTTTTTTCTTTTTTTTTAAGCCCCTCCCATCTAACAACCGTTACCATGGCATTTAACAAATTATTGCAATTACCCTCGTCATGCGGGTCGCCCCTGGAAACAGGCTGAGGGGCAAGAGAAGAAAGGGGGAGGGAGAGAGAGAAAGGGTGAATGAAGACCAGAGAAGGTGATAATCCTGTTTTGAACAAAAGGTCAAATTGTTGAATAGAGAAGCTTTGATTAAGCGGAGGAGGTACAAAGTGGAACCGTTTGAGCTCTTTTCACTCTGTGTGTGTGTCTGTGTCTGTGTGAGAGAGTGCGTGTCTGTGAAGTAGACCGATTTTTAGGTCTATTCACTTTAGAGCTGGAAGTGTTGACTGCCAAAGCACAAAAAACAGTTAGAGGTCTTTCTGCGTGCGTGTGTGCGTATGTGTGTGTGGCAGGTGGATTCCTCTGCTGCAGAAGTCACATCAGAGAGGCTTCTCCACTTATACAGTACAACAATGGAGCTCAAATTGTCTCATTAATCAATTATTTGATTTACAAAACATCAATTATCAATAGTTTTGTTTTGTTTTTTTGGTTTTTGGTTTTTAGATGTGAATGTTTGCTCTCTGAGAGTAAAATAAGAACAGCGCTGGAAAAACAACTTTAAACTGTCGGGTTTTTTTTACTCTTTACATCACTGTAAGGTAAACTGCAGTTTTAAGAGAAATGATCAAACGGGAAATGTATACAGGATTCGAAACTGTAATGGTTTAGAGAGAAGTATAGAAATGGCACCTAATTGAGTTTATTGGACCTTGTTGTTCCTGGAAGAGTGCCGTAACAGCAGATTGACTGATAATCTATCAACTTCTCTGAACATATAACCAGTGCAGGTTTATCCATAATGATGGTGCTGTGTAAGCCCTGAGCAGCACACAGCCTTACATGTGGTCTGCAGTGTGGTGGATTCCTCACTAACACATTGCCATGGTGAGCCATCAGAGCAGAGGATCGAGACTAAAAAAGGGGTGTGGCTTATCAGCAGGAGTCTACAGTATAGAAGTAATGTAAGAAACAAATCTAATTTTATTGTCAGTTTTAGCCACGACTGAATTAATTGAATCAAAATCATCAAACCTCTACTTTAATTACCATTTAAAATGGCTCAGTAGCAGCACTTTAAAGGGTTATCTGAGACTTGCAGGGCACTCGATCAGTCATTTATGGAAGATTATCAGTGGATTATTCAGGCTGAACATTGTTTATAGGATTGCTTACTGAAATAAATAAACATGGAGACGACGAGGGAAGGTTTATGAACTACAGCGTCGAGAGTGATGTTGAATTCTCAGAGCCTAAATTATGAGAATGTAACAAAGCGGAGGGTTTCGGATGAGATAAATGTGTTTTAAAAATAAAAAAACAAACAAAGAAGAAGCTGCAGAGGAAGGGTACACTTCGTGGTGGGCCCTGTCGTGGCCTGGTCTTGCCTCTATTTGGTTAAATTATGTGGAACTCATTTGACATCTGCATTCAGTGTGTCAGGTATCCACTGCTGTAATTATGCAATTATGAGTCTTTATTCTCGCGTCCGACTGTACACCCCCACCCACCCCCACCCCCGCTCTTGCAATATGCCTCAATTAGACTCACACACACACACACACACACACACACACACACACACACACACACACACACACTTTTTTTTTTTTTTTTTATCCTTCTTTGGTCCTGATGTGCTTCTTGTTTTCAGTCCTTTCTATGTGGCTCGCAGGTCTGCCGCACTTGATCCTAACTTAATTTTTTATTTCTTTCGGTATGTGGCTTGTGTGTGGACGGGTTTTTGGGGTCACAGCGGCAGAGCAGAAGGGCATTGTGGGTTCCTCCTTTGAACCTCCTCAGTCTTTGATGTGTGCCTTGTTAATTCATTTTAATTCATGTGAATGGGCGCCAATGAATATGTTTGTACGCACACTGAATGTTTGTGTGCCAGTGAATCAGGCCCATGGGAACAGCAGTGTGTGCCAAGGCTTGTGTCATAAGAAGTACACAAAAAAGACTGTGCTACAGCCTCCCACTCTCATACTCCTTATCTCCCACCTCCATGAACTATTGTCCTGCATGTGTCTTTATCAGACACGGTGAAGCAGTCTCATTTCCCATGATGCCTAGCTCTTTGCACAAGAACAGCAGAGGTGTTTGGATAATTAGTCCTGGCGCTGGGTATTGTGGGTAAAGCTGTGAACTCTGTGACTTTCTAATTGATTTGGGACATATGTGTGTGTTTGGTTTTCATTTAAAAGAGATTGGCCGAATTTCTCTCTGTTTGTGTGTGTGTGTGTGTGTGTAGCCTGTTTGTGTAGACGACATGTCTACGCCTTCATCTCCTGTTTGGGGGAGAAAAAAACTGCAATTTTTTTCTTTAATAAAATGCATATTTTTCTAGTATTCATGTTGAACGCAATAAATAAATTTGCAGATTTTTGATTGATGTGGTGAGGTGTACATGAGGTTACTGGAAATGTGTGCAGTTGCAGAAGGAATACTTGGGTTAGATGTATTTGTCTCTGGTTTGATCTAATTGGTTTGTTAAATTAAATGTATGAGAATGGATGAACCTACGCTCATCAGCCACTTTGTTAGGTGCACTTGTTCAACAGCCAATCGGTACAGATATCTAGTCAGGACAGTGCATTTAGGTTTGAAGACATGGTCAAAGTGACCCGCTGAAGTTCAAAGCAGGCATCAGAATAGAGAATAAAGGTGATTTTTAAGTGACTTTGAACATGATATGGTCTGAGTATTTCCGAAACTGCTAATCTACTGGGATTTTCCCGCGTAATCATCTCTAGAGTTTAAAGAGGATGGCCTCAAAAAGAGAAATTATCCAGTGACCGCAGTTCTGTGAGTGAAAATGAATTGAAAAGGTCAGAGGAGAATGGAGCTTTAAATTGACAGAAAGGCAACAGCAACTCCAATAACCACTTGTTACAGCTAAGATATGCAGAGGAGCATCTCTTGTCAGCTAAGAACAGGAAACGGAGGCTACAGCTCAGTGTAATTGGTGAATATTGGAAAAAGTTGACTAATCTGGTGGGTCTTAAGTTTTCCTGTGACATTCAGATGGTCGGGACAGAATTTGCCGTGAACATAAAAGTTGGATCAATCCTTCTTTGTATCAATGGTTCAGCCTATGGGGGATATTTTCTTGGCACGCCATAGTTATCTTATTAACAGCTGACTATCTTTCAAATGCCACAAGCTACCCGAGTATTGTGCTGACCATCTTTTTATGATCAGTGTACCCATCTCCATGGTTCCACAGTCAGCAGATCTCAATTCTGCAGAGCACCTTTGGGATGTGGTGGTACAAGAGAGAAATCATGGATGTGCAGCCACTAAATCTGCAGCAACTCTGATGCTATCATGTCAATATGGAACAAAATCTCTGAGAGATGTTTCCAGCATCTTGTTGAATCAATGCCATGAAGAATTCGGATTGTTCTGAAGGCAGAAACCTGGTTTTAGGTACTAACAAGGTGTAACTAATAAAGTGGCCACTGAGGATGGCTCTATAGCAGTCCAACTGCTAAACTGACCTGCCACTAAAAATATTTAGTACATTATGAAAATTAAAATGGGACAAATTTTGCAATTAGTGATCCACAATGTGATGCTTTTTGGTCAGAAATTGCTGACATGAAATACTAGTCTCATATAAATCTCATAGCATCACAACGTCATTGGAACCCAGTGAAGCCCAAATTGCATAAAGAAACAGTGGCTGAACTGAAGTGCTGTTCATTTGTACTGGGTGGCTCAGTGGGGTGGAGTGGGTGGTCTGCCAGGCACATGGTTGGCAGTGTGATCCACAGCTCCTCCAGCCTGCATGCCTGGGTAACATACTAAACCCCAAAGTGCTCCACTGGTGGAAGAGTGTGTGATTGGAAGTAGGGCTGCCACGAGTAGTCGACTAGTCACGATTACGTCGACTATCAAAATCGTCGACGACTGATTTAATAGTCGACGCGTCGTTTGAAGCTTTGTAAGATCGCAAAAGACGCAGGAATAAGTAGCAGGATTTAAGAGTGTAATAACGGACTGAAACAGAAGATGGCAGCACTGCATGTACAAGGATGCCAGCTGCCGTTAAACCCCGAGAAAAGAAGAAGAAGAAGAAGAAGCAGCTGTGTCCCAGAATTCATAGCGCGGCCCAGCTAGTTTCCAACAATGGCGGCAGCTAGTTAGTTTTAATATTACTCTTATTATTCTTTCTGGGTCACAAAATAAACGTTTAACATATTTTCAGGCGAGAATGTAGCTGTGTAAACCTCAAATATCTGCTCAGTTTATCAGGACACCACATATTTTCAAAAGCGCTCCGACGTTTTCGGAGACTCTGTTACCCACTAGCTCGATAGCTAGCCGGGGGCTAGGTCACTAGAGCCGTGAGAACACCGGACTCCCGGCAAATCGTTTTCAAACCCACCGCCGTCTTTCGCTACTCAGGTTAAACATATATATAAGTCACTTAGATAACTTAAAAATGTTATTGTTTGGCTTTTTTTAGTATTTTATTTGTTCCTGAGTAAATCGGTTTGGCTGAGATTAAAGTTATAGTTTTTACACAGCTGAATAAACGTCAAGCAGACACTGATTATCAGAAGTGTGAGATGCTGGAGAATATACTCCGGTGTCCTGTTATATTTTAGATAGCAAGGAGTTTATTAAACTTCACCGAAACAATCTGCAAATTTCATTAAAATTTAATAAACTATCATCTTGTCTTTATTTTTAGTTAGCACATACCTTAAACACTTAAAGCTGTAAGCTAATGATAGTTATATAAGAGCAGATGCTGCTGGTGCAATAAGCTGTACGTTTTACGTCCAATGGATGATGATCTGATTAGTCGACTAATCGCAAAATAATCGGTGACTAGTCGACTATCAAAATAATCGTTTGTGGCAGCCCTAATAGGAAGTGTATGTGTGGGTGTAAATGGGTAAATGTGAAGTAATAACTGGATTAACTGCTCAGTTAGAGTAGAAAAGCTTTATGTAAGTACCAGTCCATTTACCATTACAGTATTGTTCACTGATGGTTTACTATAGAAACATCCTAAAGATTTTGCAGGAGAAATGCATCCTTAAAATCAAACATGCTTTTTACAATAACCTTAAAAAAACCTGACAGATTATTAAAAGGACCAATACAGGGGAAAAGTTGTTCATATAGGGTTAAATCAGCTGTAAAGAAAATAATCCTCACCATTTCTTTTGGTTGCTGCTTTTCAAAACTGATTAGAAGACAAAGGCGGACCTAAAAATCAATCAGAGCTACCGTGTGTGTGTGTGTGTGGTGGGTGAAGGGGGGGTGGTATTGATAGGCAGACAGGTGCAGCAGTTTTGAAGG
Source organism: Haplochromis burtoni (assembly GCF_018398535.1). Taxonomy (NCBI): domain Eukaryota; kingdom Metazoa; phylum Chordata; class Actinopteri; order Cichliformes; family Cichlidae; genus Haplochromis; species Haplochromis burtoni. Next base: position 5,047,923 of record NW_024582362.1, read on the forward strand.
GGTTTATTTTGACTGAATGGGGAGAACGAAGGCTAGCTGGATGTAGGAAAGGAGCAAAGGCCTTGATGGCGGTGGGTCTTATGCTCTGTCATTAGTTGGGCATTAACCCCCTCCCCTTTAAACCGTCTTTTAGTAATGACAGGGCATAAGAAGCAGAAAGGGGAGGAGTGATCTGGAAGAATATGGGGAGATTGAGAGGGTTAGCCCACAGCACCTGCCCAGGGTCACTACCTCACTCCAGGAGGTCCTAACTACTGCCGTTTTGGCTGTCTGCTGCTCTGCCTGTATGACAGAGCAGGACCCTGACACACAGCAGCTGAAGATACATCAAAATGTAAAGAAAAGGAAACATGAAAAGGCAGTATGCGAAGTCAGTAAACTTCTTTTTATTTCATGCAGTTTTTTTGTTGCATTTTACAAATCCTATTTGCAGTGCGTTTCTTGTCAGATTGTTGTGCAAAATTAGAGCAGCTAAATGGAAACAACAATTTTCAGCAAAATTTCCTCATTACCAGAAACAGTTTTTAAAAGCACCACAAGACAACAAGTTTTTTTTCTTCTCCCCAATTTTTTAAGAACACCTTTAGCAACAAAGTGGTAAATCAACACGTTTTATAAACGAGTAATGACATTGGATGCTTTGAATGTGTTTTCTGTGTTCATCTGTTTGATGGAAATGTACATTAATTCATGTGTTTTCATCAAGAATCCTTTAAACATGATTTCTAATCACTGTTGCAGTAGCAGAACTTCAGAGTATAATAAATGCCTTAAAAATTGAATGAAGTATTTTAAAACTTATTTAAAACTTTTAAAAAAATGTTGGTTTTGTTTTGTTTTTCCTTTGTGTTTTTCTCTCTGTCAAAGCAGCAAGTTGAGATTTTCATCCAAAAACCTCACAAAAAATTTAACTAACAAGCAACAAATCGCAACATTTGGAAAACTTTGTGTGTTTGCAGCTGTTTCACAGCTGGCCGAACTAAGCCAGTTTCATGTGTCATAGGGCTGGTTGGTGTGCGAGGACCAGGCCTGTCAGAACAGGACCAGACGTTTGCCCATCGCCTTCTCCCGGCATGGACCCATCTGCCCCGCCTGCAGCAGGGCGACACTTAGACCCGAGGTAACGCACCCGCAAACATCAGAGTTCACACTGGCACACACGTGGCTTTGCATTCCCATTGGCTTAAAAGAAATATACCCCAGGCTGAGTTAAATCTCCACAGCAGCATGGGTTGTTGCATTCTGTGGGTCTTTTCCAGTTGATGGTGCTATGGAGCTGCAATATCCGCTCTCATATGTGCTGTGCATTTCTGCTCATTAGCGTCACATTTCCTCAAATAAACACTCTGATAAAACCAATCTTTGTCGTGTGTGTGTGAGCGACTGTGTGTCAGCGCACATGTGTGCCACTCTGTCTGTGTTTGGAAGGCACTAAGAGCTTGGATGGTAGTTTAGCCATTAAAAGCATCTGTCTGTCCAGCTCTGGTAGCCGCCTTATGAACACTTTGTTAGTTTGACCACTGGATTTAAAAGAAACACTCTCCCTTTCAATTTGAGCGTGACAGTTCAATCTGCTTTTTGTCTTTTCTGCCTCTGTCCCATTCTTACCATTCCTGTCTCAAGCCTTTGCTTTAACTCTCTCCTGTCAATTCTTTTTCTTTCTTTCTTTTTTTTTAACCA
>NW_024582362.1:5049622-5089173 GCF_018398535.1 Haplochromis burtoni
CCACTCCACCCCCCCACCGGCTGCTTTGCTGTGTCTGGCTCTGTGGCGACAGGTTGTAAACCAGAAGGCCAATTTCTGCTGTCACTGTAGCCACTTAGGCAGCCATTGCTGTGCCTGAGGGCCGTGGCACTTTAAACTGTGGGCTGAATAAAACATTTAACTCTCTGTGCTCGTTCATGCACCCTTTCTCTACTTTAAAAACTGCAGCCTGTCTTCATTTTACTTCACGGTTTGACTCCACAGACTTGGCCTTTTTATCTAAATCCATGGGTTGCTGATGATGAAGACAGATGTAAGCAGTTTTGTGTAAAAGTCAGGATGAATACTCAGAGGATATTATTGATACCAGTGCAAGACCACCGGGTCTGTGAGGATTTTCTGTGTGGGGAAGAACATCAGGTTTTCAGCATCAGTGCAAGTGTTTCATCGCGCAGTAATATTTGCATGTGACTCAGATGTTCAAAAATCTTTGTTTGGCAGTGTGCAACTGTCAGGAAAAGATGCCAGCATTGCTAAAAGGAACTTATAAGCCTGGAGCCATACGCTTCCAATGAACCGGACAATTTGGAACAGGTTTTCATCTGGAGCTTGTTCTTAATTCCCCATCCCTGCTTGCAAGGTGCTTTGCATACATTTAAAAACGTTGAACGAAATTTTATTTTTGTTTCAAATTCAAACATTGGGTAAGACAACATCTGTGGAGATCAGGCTTGGCATTTTATTTTAAGAACAAGGAGTAAAAGTGGTCTTTAGGAATAGTTCTCCAGATTTCCTGATTATTTTTCCTCTGTAAATTGGCTGGTTTTTGCACATATTTTGAGTCCTGTCCTTGTGCAGTACATCCATCCATCCTTTCTCTTCCCCTTATTTCCCCTTATTCAGGGTCATGGGTGGGTACACTGTTGCAGTCACACCTATGGGCAATTTAGAATCACCAGTTAACCAGTTAGTTTGGACTGTGGGAGGAAGCTGGGGTATCCCAGAGAGATCATGAAAGGTCCCAACGATGGTAGATGGTGGATTTTAACCCAGGAGCTTCTTGCTGCAAGGCAACAGTGCTAATCACTACATGTCTGTGCTGCCCAAGAAACTTTTTTTTTCTTTATAAAGCCTAAGGAAACATTATGAATCATTAGTAGTTGTTTTTAAGCCCTTAATTACAAGCAACGTGTTGCACAAACACCTAACTTGTTCCCATTTCTTTACTTAAACCCATGAACAAAGATATTTACACCAATAATGTGATTCTCAAAGTGCCATTAGCTGAAAATGTGGCAAATCTATCCATGATGCAGAAAATAAACAGTATTTTAAAGTTTTGTGCTGGAAATAGGAATTAATCATGGAAAGACCTGACAGATGTATCTGGCCCTTCAGTTGATCCATCTGTTGTATTCTTAAGGAAGGGAAAGGCTGAGATATTCTATTTTGCACAATTGCTGAACTGAAAATCAGTGGCAACAGGTCTTATGGAGTGATGAACCCACATTTGAAATTTGTAATTAATCCATATGAAGAAGGTCAGGAGAGGAATACAACAGTGTCTACAACCATCTGTATAAGGTGGAGGCTTTGTGGTTTGGGGGAATTATGAATACAGAAAAGTACCATCAGACTTGGATCCACCATGTGGAAAACATCTGATTGGCAACAGCTTCGTTTTCCAGTATCTAAGTGACCCCAAACGCTCTACCAATGCCATAAAAAGCATAGCTGGATAGAAAAATCACTCAAGACTTTCCAACAGTACTGCATTTCTTTCCTCTGACTGTAACGTGCAAAGACCCATCCCTGCTTTGACTCTGATTGGCCTTTCTAACCAGCCATGTAATTTGAAGGCTAACTAAGCAACAAACCGCAAATCAGAAGCAGGATATGGGCAGATTACATTGTTGTGTTAATGAAATAAAAGACAGTAGACGTTTCCACACATTGCAGGTGAATAACAAACAAATAATTTTGGACACTGACATGAAACTGATCTATTGTTTTAGTTGTCTGTTGAGGGATTTGAACCTAGATGGAGGCGCTGTGTGCAAAATGCTGGCTTTTACTCTTTCTGTGGCTCACGTCTGTGTCACTACCGACTGCCGCTACAGTGTGAGGCTGGAATAAACAGACGTGACACAGGGGGTAGACATGATGTAGCAAGTATTAGAGCAGTAATTGTTTTACAGTGTAGTTGTTTCTGTGATGTTCAGATTTTGGCACCTTTTCTGTGGTGTCCTGGTTTTCCCACTCACAAACATTTTAGACAAGTGGAGGTGTGACAGAAATATGCCACGTTTGGTCGAAATATAACACATGGGAATAAACTTGACTGTTTTCATGATGTTGAAGCACTTTTTAAAGATGGCTTTGCTGCAAAGTTTAAAGTCTGTTTTTCTCCGTGAGTGTAAGTAAACAGATTCATTAGACTAATATTAAAAATACTTTTTATTATGTTATGAATTCATCTCGGAATCCCTTCGCAAGTACATCACTGAGTCTTTATTGGCCTTTAGTGTGCTAGCTTCAACATTACAGCTCTTTAAATACCTTGTGAGCACAAAGGGCTGCCACTTAGCAATATAGCAAAGGCTGTATTTGAGCAATACATTTAATTTTGAATTATTGCTGCTGATTTCCTTTGTTTTTTCCTGCAATAGTATAAGTCATGATTCGTAGTAGGCTAATTTTGACTTTTCAGCACTGTTGTCTGAATCGAGCCAGTGCACAGAGATTAACAGTCCAGCAGCTTACGTTTTTAATTGCTGCTAATTATGCAAAGTATTCAAGAGACCATTCATGGCAGTCTGAGCTGGTGTGGACCGCTCACGCTAGCAATGAAGAAGACGAGAAATTAGCCAATTTCCACTGAGAGGTGGTCTCCTTTTTTCTTTTTTAAATGCATTAAAGTTCTGATTCTTTTTGAAACGTCCATCAGAGACATGTGCGTCCTGCCTGCTTTATCACTCTGGACACATTCCCTTCTTGCTTTTCGTCTGCCAGCATCATCATAGTTTATCGGTCTCAAATATGCAACAGCCACATAGACTATTAGTGGGTTCTACTTTTGTGTACGCTGCACCAAAGGCAGTTTTTGTGTGTGCCAGAGCTTCTGTAAACGGAGTATCTTGTTTGTGACTCCTTGTTCCCGCGTCTCTCTCTCTGCATCATGGTACGTTTACTGTCACTGTGGGGCTGCCTCTTCTCCTTCCTCCATCTCTCTCTCACTCTGCCTCTTCCTTCTTCTCCCTCCTTCTCTCACTCCCTCTCCCCCTCTCTCTGGACACAGATTCAGAGCGTGATCTGATCTCCATGTAATGGGAGAGTAATAGGCACTCTGCCTTGATTGGTTGGTAATTTGGGGGAGTTATGCACAGGTGCAATTTGTAATATTTTCAGTAAATTAAATTTCTTTCTCTTCCTCTCTCCTCTCGCTCCCTCTGCAGTGCTTAACTCAAATAGGCTATTTTTTTTCTCACCCTGTCTCAAATCTGTCCTGACTTTTCCTTCCCCCTCCTCCCCCCACCTCTTTATTCACTGCTTTCTTTCCCCGTTCCTTTCTTTTCATTTTCTTTCCCTCCCCTCCCTCCCTCCTTAGCTCCTACACTTATTCTCTCTTCTCTTGGCTCGCTCTCTTTCTCTCCTCCTCTCGCCCTCCCTTTCTGTCTCTCTCTCCCTCTCTCTCTCTTTTTCTCCCCTCGTTTTATTGATGTACGCTCAGGCGCCCATTAGAGCTCCCTTTTTCCCTCTAGTGGAAATTGCAGCATGTTAATTTTCACACAAATTACGGCAATAGCAGGTATCTCTATTTGATACATTATAGCGGGAGCAATCAGAGATAATTGAGTGCCTTTCAGAGGGAGACGGCTGCATTCACTGCCGGCTCAAAGCTGCCCCATTATCGCCTAATCGCTCTTTAAACACTGAATTTTGCCGAACAAAAATTCTTGTCATAATTTTGCTTAAGTGTATTTGGAAATCACAGTCCTTTGAGCGAGGATAATTGAAATCAAATCCCTTTCACTGGAGCTGACATTTCTACATTTCCCCCCAATTGAAATTAATTTCAAAAATTGAGCATGAATATCTTCAAATAGCAGGCAATTATGCCTTTCAATGGGGAGAAATTACCGGTGCTGAATCGTTGGAGGCTTGCGGGCGAGAGCACCAGTTAAATGCCTTTGTTTCCCGCCGTGTTTGCCTAGTAAAGATTTACATATATTGACTCATTATGGTGTCTTGTGAAGCTGATCGGCGTGACTACCACAACCGGCAATAACGCTCATCGCATCTAAAAAGCTCAAGAGTTTTAAAGCCTTGTGGCCTCACAGCTGAGGGAAAAATGTATGTTTGTTTCTCTCCATCTCCCTCCCTTTCTCACTCCCTCTCTCTTTCTGCAGCTGCAGTAGCACGAGTGCTTGTAGACTCAGTATTTACAATGCATGTTTGCAGCAAAGCCAGAAAGAAGCATGCAAAGCTGAGGCCCTTGTCCGTGTCACCGGTGCTGGGATGTTTTCTGCCATGTCAAAGCCACTGGATGCTTGTAGTTTCACAGCAGTTCACACATGTTACAGCCTCTGTAACCCAAAAAAGCGGGGGGGGAACTGGCTGTGTTTTTGTTTTTGTTTGGCCTGCTCTCTCCCTCGCATGCTCGCAGAATATTGTCTGTCTGACTACCTTTCATTAACTGCTTCACTGGTGTACCTGAGCGACAGTGTAGTGCGCAAAAGTTCTCTGGAGGTCGGATATGTGCGCGCGCCTGTGTCACGTAAAAGATAGAGGCAGGTGTTTTTAAGACTGAGGAAGTCTTGAGTGCTTGTTTTATTGCGTGAAGCCATTTTAGACTGTTGCTCTGTGATTTGGATCAATTTGTATGATTTAGCCTCTTTTCTTATTTCTTACTTTTACCTTTTATTGTATACATCCTCTCCCTCACTTTATCGTCCTCCTGACACATCTTCCTTATGGCGTAACTGTGTTTTGTAGCTGGGTCGGGGTTGTGTGCATCTGTGGGGAGGCAAGGGAAGGGGGTGGGGGGGGTAGTCAGTCAGGGATGAGGGAGGCAAAGGAGCAAGGGGTACGAGGTGGGGGCTGGGGGGTCCAACACTCCCGGGAGAGAGGCAATTTCACAGCTGGTTTGCTCCTTAGGCAGTCAGGCTGAAAATGCTGCAGATTTGTGGAGCAAATTGAAATGGTGTCAGTGCAGGAACAAAGCGCCGAGCTGAATGACGAGGTAGGTGTGTGTGTGTGTGTGTGTGTGAGTGTGGGAGAGAGTGAGGTGGGGTTGAGGGGCTCTAAATTCAATAACAATCCTGTAACATTTTAGCCACGCCTTTCTGACACCTGTCAGTCAGTCAGTACGGCACGACTGGCCCGCCCACAATCAGCATTATATTGTTCAAATGTGTGTGCGCATTTTTTTTTTTCTTTCCCTAAGAGGAAGAAGCGACGCGCTGTTTGTGCCGACCGAGCTTGTTCAACCTTGGCAACCGTAACCGAGGCTCCATTATGGGATGCGCATGGTTTGGTTGTTGACTAGGCAAGTGCATCAGCGGTCAACAGCTGTGCGTGCCATGTGGGCAAGCCATAGAAAGCCATTAAACGCACACTCGCTTTCACACATCACACAGTTTGCGTATAGCTGCATTAGATACTCTTGCCACTTGATTATGCCACAGCAGTAAAAACTGAAATTACAATTACGCACATTCCCGATTGGCAGGTATAATGGGCGCACACATACTCGCTTCACTCACACACACACACACACACACACACGGATACTGACACACAGGGATTGTCGGGGGATTCTTCCTGGTGGTAATAATAAAGCACTCGGCGCACACCTGATGGCAGTGTGGGGTCGGGGCTTAGCGTGCCCTCTGCAGCGTAGCAGGGAAATGACGAGCCAATAACTGCAATTAAACATGCAGTATAATGGCTAATCAAATTGACAGCCTCGGCTGTTCACATGCCTCTCTCACAATGGCTTATCACAACAAACTATTATGAGGGAGGGTATTTCAGGCCTGATCCCCTCTTTTCGTTCGCTCTCACCATCTCTCACTTCTTTCCGAGTCTTGCTTTCTTTTGCTCTGTTTTTCTTCTTTTTTTTTCTCTCCCCTCCCTCCCTCCCACCGCTGTCTTGCTCATCCTCTCCGTCTCTTTCCCCTCTCTCCCTCTGGCAGGCTGTCGTGTGGCTCCATTTAATTGCAGTGGAGATTAACAAAGCAAGCAAATTTGTTTTCTCGCTTTACTGTGTCACACAGAGGAAGGGAGATGTTTTCAGGGAAGTATAGTCATTTGAGCTAGGTGCACCCTCTTAGAATTATCTTTAATGTGCCTGTTTTTCAAACTGGTAAACCACTTTTATTATTCTGTTGTTGATGGGTTTTTTCCCCTCCTGTCATGATCTTGACTCCGTTCTCGGCGGAGTGAATAATGGTGATTAATCACTTATTAATGCAGAAATGGAGCAGTAGTGTTGTTGGTGAGGTGGCTGGATAAGACTAGTAGTGACAGGGATATTCCACACATGCAAGAAAAATATACACGAGGCTCCTCATCCGCCTCCAAAGAACACTTTTGCCTTAATCCATATCGGGTGGGGTTTTCTTGATGAAGTAAATCTTTTTGTGTGTGTCTGTGTTCTCTCTGCAGTACTCGGAGAAGGCCCTATACAACCAGCTGTGCTTCTACAGGTTCATCTTTGACTGGGAATACGCAATCACAAAAGTACTAAATACTGACGAAAAAAGTAAGATAACACACACCCAGCATACTTGTTGCAATAAATCGAATTCATTGTTTTTCACGTGGCCTGTAGGTGGTTTTGGTTTGAGCTGCACAGTTAGAGAGCTCTTGTGTAGAAATGTCTGCCTTTACTAGAATATAACTAGTTACATGATGCAGAAACCTTGTTGTGAACAATTTCATGCAGGAACTATTGTCTTTATACTGTTTACATCCACCAGCTGAGGGGGAGTGGCATTAATGTTTACGTCCTGTCACAGTGTTAAAAGTGCTAAACCTTTTATAATGGGTGTACAGATGTTTTAATCTTCAGTGACACAGATGTTGAATGTAGACAGTAGAAAGAAAATGCTCACGATATGATGCTTGGACTTTTGTTTTTTGTGAGTAAGGTAAGTGCCATCCACTTCCATTATATCCAAAAGAAGGCTGATCTTTCCCAAACGGGCCAGCTTTTACACCAAAACAATGTACAGTTGATGATTGAACCTCACTACGGGACAAATGAAAAATTAAGGCCAAATTAATACATCAACCAATATTGATTGATGATTGATTTCTTTGTGATAAAGAATAAGTTTTGGGGCGAGTTGTCCTCCAAAGTTTTACTTTGTGTTTGTTTTGAAACTGGCTCTGCTTTTGTAAATTTAGTCATATTTTATTCATTTTTCTTCCTTCTCTGCTATACAGCCACTGAAAGTGAAATCAAGTTAGTAGAGCCACTGCTGAACTTTGAATTTTAATGTCCTAACAAAGCTTCCTCACAAATACATGTACAACATAGCATTAGCAATCAATGTCTTAACATAAACCTTTTACCCAGGCTGCACTTAAAATATTCACCAGTGATGTGACACACACACATGTGCGCTCACACACACACACACACAAAAGTAGCGGAGCCTGGGCATTGGATATGGGAAGGGGGGTTAAGGACATTCAGCTCCTCGACTCGACAGCCCTAATTTAGGAGTCGGATTCAATCACACACACATACAGAATGCAAAACGCTCCAATCACTAGAAGAAAGAAGGAGAGAGCCCTCCATCGCTCTGCCTCTACCCCTACCCTCACTGTCCATCTCTACTGCTTTCTCTCCCTTGCTCTCTCTGTCTTTTTGCTCTCTCTCTCTCCCCCTCTCTTGGACAGGCACTCGTTTGGCTGTGTTGATTGAAAACAGGTTTTAGATTTGGGGAAATGATAGGGGGAGTAATGGGCGCGCTGACGAAAGGATAGCCCTTCTCATATAATGGGACATGGAGCGTATATTTCCCCCCTTGGACTCAAATAGACGCTACTCCAGTGATCTGGGCGCACTCAGTAGGCGTCAGCCGCAAGGCCTCTTTACCCATAGTTCTCCCTGATTGATGTCACTTGATTAGAAAGGGCCGCTGGGCCGAGTGATTTATTTATTTGATTAAATTTTGTATGTATGTATGTTATTTATGTATGTATGCTTGAATGCTGCGTGTGTGCACACTGGGACCTGAGTAAGGCAGGGAAAGAGTGAGACAGCAGAGTTAAATATAACGTGTAATCAACAGATGACCACTCAGAAGATGGAGGGAGCTAAAATGGAGGGATTGGACCATTGTGGAGGAGTGGGGGGAGACTAACATGATTATAGCCTACATTTTTTTGCTTTTATTTCCGTCTTCGCCCAGATGCAAGAAATCGTCGCCAATCAATCCTCGACTCTTTCTTTATGCTCCTGTGCTTTGCAGTGTTTTTGATCTCTTTGAACTTTCTCGTCCACAGTTTCTCATTTTTGTGTTTCACGGTGCAATACTGTAGAGTATATCCACTATAAGGGTACAGAGTTTACTATACAGTGTTCAGTAAACAGCAAATGGTTGGATGGTTGTGGGTTTGTTTAACATCTGAACTTGTGATTCTTGAAAGCTTTTTGATTTGAGATATTTATCTGTTCAGTTAAGTATCAGAGGGGCTGTTAATCTGCTTCAGCTGCTTTGGAGTTTATGACTATGAGACAACTCCTAACACGGCAATGTATTTACAGACCACTGACACATTTTCCTCCATATTTTCTGGGTGAATATTACTAATGATAATATGAGGAGATACATGGACCTGGCAGAGGTTCCAAAGGTAGTCCACCTCCTCCAGGATGGCACATCAATATGTGGCATTGGCAAAAGGTTTCCTGTGTCTCACAGCACAGTCTCAGCAGCATTTAGATTCCAGACACTTAGTCTAGCAGAGTTAGACAGGGCAGTAGAAGATCCTTAATCCAACAGCAAACCTGGTATCTGCTCCTTTGCCCAAGGAGGAACAGGAAGAGCACTGCCAGAGCTACAAAATTAACTCCAGCAGGCCACAGGTGTGAATGTCTCTGACCAAGTAATCAGAAACAGACTTCATTAGGGTGGCGTAGTGGGCCCTGGGCTCACTGCACTGTACAACCTGATTGGCATTTGCCTTTGAATACCAGCACTGGCAGGTCAACCTCTGGCACCCTGTGCTTTTCACAAATGACAGCAGGTTCACACTGAGCACATGTGACAGATGTGAAAGGGTCTGGAGAAGTCGTGAAGCCTATAACATCGGTAAGCATGACCAGTTTGGTGGTGGATCAGTGATGGTCTGTGGATGTATATCCTTGTAGGGACACAGACTTCTACAGGCACCCTGACTACCATTAGCTACCAGGATCAAATCGTTGGACCTACTGTCAAGACCCAGGTGCACTGGATCCTGGGTTCCTCCTGGTGCACAATGTCTGGCCTCATGTGGTGATCTATGCAGGCATTTCCTGGATGACAAAGGGATTGATACCACTGACTGGTCCCCAATCTCACCTGACTAAAATCCAATTTAAAAAACAAAAACTGGGACGTTATGTTTCAGCCCATCCAACACCAGCAGGTTGTATCTCAGGCTCAGTGATGCGATGTTCCAATTAAGTGCAGAGATCCACTTAGAGCAAAAACTAAAACTCTGCTTATTAATTCATCCTGATTATTTGTGCCGATTTCAGCTTGTTGTCAATTCTCAGCTGGGAAACTACTGTTAGCTCCCTTTTAGAGCAACACTGAGTAAGGTGTAGTGCACACACTGTTCTCATCTCATGGCCAGAAATTTTATTCCTGCCAATATGACAAGAGCTCATTGTCAGTATAAAAAAAGAAATGTAGCAGACATTACAAATCACACTAATAATTGCCGTGTTTCTTCAGGTTAAACATGAGCATGTTGCAGATGTAGAGTACAAAGAGTAGCTACAAGTGTGGAGAGAAGCGGTCCAGTTTCCTCTTGACATGGTAGAAAACGTGCCTCAGTGAAGGGTCACAGATCAGTGGATACACAGATCAGAAGGGTCCTGGAGGGATGTGATGAGCCACCAGACGGTGGTCTTAACTGCAAGTGGAAGTCATGTTAACTTGTTACTCTACTCACTCACCAGACCGCAGCACAATCCGCTGTTCTTCACCACACTTGGATGGTTTACTTTCATAAATCACATCTCCACTGTTCCATTTTCTCTTTTCATGCTTCTTCCCCTAAAACCTGTTTGAGAGACAGAATGTGTGACTGTACGCTGTCTGTCACACCCAGTGTTGTTCTGCACTGCCCAGCACTCTGCAAAGTTAACACTGACATGACAGATGCAGTGATAGCTGCGATTCTGGGGATTCGCCTATTAATTGTTGGGCAGCTCCTGCATGGTCAAACTTCTCTTGCTGCTCTAATGCCCTGATGCTAGAAACCATCAAGGTGACAGCTCTCAAACAGCTATGTTAGGAATACTGATCTATCTAAATTAAAAAGTGAAAATAACGATGACATTGAGGCCACATTTATCAAACCTCTGTCAATAATTCAACATGTCATGTTTCAGTCATCACACATACATCACTGTGTTAACAGTGTTTTGCTTTGTGTGTCTGTATCCATTAATCCTGTCTAGAAATACTAACAAACCAAATGTGTCCACTGCAGTTCTGTGCAAAAGTCTTGAGCCACCCTTCATTTCTTTTCATTTACATTCAAGGATCCAGACTTTCTTTTAACCTTTTAAAGTGGTCTTGAGAAAAAGTTCTCCAGGTTTTCTGAAGATCTTTCAAAGTTTTTCTTTGTACACTGGTTGCTTTTTCACTTATTTTCAGTCCAGTCCATGCACCCGACCATTTTCAGTGACACTGGATGCTGGCCTATGAGTCATTCAAGCATAAAAAAGGCACCTATATTTAGAGCGGGGTCATATGACCAAAAATATTTATCATGATATACATTTGAAAATTTGCAATAACGATATAACTGACGATATAATTGACACTAGACAAAATACTTTACAACTCCACAACTTTAATAGTGCAAAAAAAACCCATAAATGTATTTTCACTTAAACAAGCAGCTGTTTTTTATGTGCATTAAAGTTATACTTAAACATCTACATGCTCCCACTGGCACAGATTATAAACAACAACAAAATAAACTATCACAGCTATGCAGATGACACACAAATATATATCACAATGTCACCAGGAGACCGAGGCCCTGTACAGGCTCTTGGTAAATGCATTGAGGAAATTAATGACTGGTTGTGCCACAATTTTCTCCAGCTAAACAAAAACAAAACTGAGGTAATAGTCTTTGGCGCCAAAGAAAAACGATTACAGGTCACCAGAGAACTTCAATCTATACATCTAAAAACCACAAACCAGGCGAGAAATTTGGGTGTAGTGATGGATGCAGACCTAAACTTAGAAAAACACATTAAGACAATAACAAAGTCAGCTTACTATCACCTCAAGAATATTCAAGGATAAAAGATCTGATGTCTCAACAGGACCTGGAAAAACTAGTCCATGCATTCATCTTTAGTAGGCTTGATTACTGTAACAGCATCTTTACAGGTCTACCTAAAAAATCAGTCAGACAACTACAGCTCATTCAGAACTCTGCTGCTCGAGTCCTCACTAAGACCAAAAAAGTGGACCACATCAGTCCAGCTCTGAGGTCTTTACACTGGCTGCCTGTACGTCAGAGGATAGACTTTAAAGTTCTGATGCTGGCCTATAAAGCTCTGAATGGTTTAGGACCAAAATACATCAGTGACCTCCTGACCCAGTATGAACCTTCCAGATCCCTCAGGTCATCTGGATCCGGTCTTTTATCAGTTCCCAGAGTCAGAACCAGACACGGAGAAGCTGCATTCAGCTTTTATGCTCCTTATATCTGGAACAAACTCCCAGAAAGCCTCAGATCAGCTGAAACACTCAGTTTATTTAAATCCAGGTTGAAGACTCACCTGTTCTCAGCTGCATTTGAATAAAGCACCAAATCCACACTTTTAAGCTTAAATTTCAAAACTTACATTTAACTACTGATTTTATCTACTGTTCTGATTTTATCTGTTTTGATTTTATATACTGTTGTTTGTTTGTTTGTTTGTTTGTTTGTTTAATTAGTTAGTTAGTTAGTTTGCTTGTTTTAATCAATTTTAAATCATGCTTTTTATTTGTTCTTGTTTCTAATGTCTCTGTAAAGCACTTTGAATCACCTTGTTGTTGAATTGTGCTATACAAATAAACTTGCCTTGCCTTGCTATATAAAAATTAACAGTGCAAATGCAAATTCCTTGCTGACAGTTTAACCAAAAGGCATTTCCAGTGGAAATTGGCCGACATATCCTCAGCATAACCATGTATAATATCCACAAAACTTAAAAAGAGGTTATACACACACAATACGGTAATATTATGTTGAAGCACAGTACGTATCACTCCGCTGAGGCTCCTGCCTACGATAGCCGTAATGCTCCGACAATCCATCAAGCGGTGCGGCTTCGTAGCTTAGCAAAGTCGTACTAAAACATTTGACAGATTTTCGAGCGCCGTGTACACTAAAATCGTTTCGAGGTCAGTAAACACAACCAGAATTCATACATAAGGCACACGGGATTATAAGGGGCACTGTCGATTTTCAGAAAAATCAAAGGATTGATTTTAAGTGTGCCGTATTTTCCAAAAAACACGGTAATAACGACGGCCCGCTAGCATGCTCTACCAAAAATAGTGCTTTGTTGTGTATCTGACGGACGAAAGCTAAACCAGTTCCACACCACTGAAGTTGCAGCATTTTTACAAACCAGTTCTGGTTCATCCGTTCATTCAACGATCCGCTTTCGCTCTTCTCATTCTCAGTGCCGCCATTGCGTATGAAAACAAAGGCACTGCACATGCGTGTTTTACCCATATTCTATCGCCATATTTCATTTTCTTATCGTTGCCCAACATTATACTGGTATTACCGTGAACGGTACGATATGGCCCTGCCCTACCTACAGTGGGGCAAAAAAGTATTTAGTCAGCCACCGATTGTGCAAGTTCCCCCACCTAAAATGATGACAGAGGTCAGTAATTTGCACCAGAGGTACACTTCAACTGTGAGAGACAGAATGTGAAAAAAAAATCCATGAATCCACATGGTAGGATTTGTAAAGAATTTATTCGTAAATCAGGGTGGAAAATAAGTATTTGGTCAATAACAAAAATACAACTCAATACTTTGTAACATAACCTTTGTTGGCAATAACAGAGGTCAAACGTTTACTATAGGTCTTTACCAGGTTTGCACACACAGTAGCTGGTATTTTGGCCCATTCCTCCATGCAGATCTTCTCGAGAGCAGTGATGTTTTGGGGCTGTCGCCGAGCAACACGGACTTTCAACTCCCGCCACAGATTTTCTATGGGGTTGAGGTCTGGAGACTGGCTAGGCCACTCCAGGACTTTCAAATGCTTCTTACGGAGCCACTCCTTTGTTGCCCGGGCGGTGTGTTTTGGATCATTGTCATGTTGGAAGACCCAGCCTCGTTTCATCTTCAAAGTTCTCACTGATGGAAGGAGGTTTTGGCTCAAAATCTCAGATACATGGCCCCATTCATTCTGTCCTTAACACGGATCAGTCGTCCTGTCCCCTTGGCAGAAAAACAGCCCCATAGCATGATGTTTCCACCCCCATGCTTCACAGTAGGTATGGTGTTCTTGGGATGCAACTCAGTATTCTTCTTCCTCCAAACACGACGAGTTGAGTTTATACCAAAAAGTTCTACTTTGGTTTCATCTGACCACATGACATTCTCCCAATCCTCTGCTGTATCATCCATGTGCTCTCTGGCAAACTTCAGACGGGCCTGGACATGCACTGGCTTCAGCAGCGGAACACGTCTGGCACTGCGGGATTTGATTCCCTGCCGTTGTAGTGTGTTACTGATGGTGACCTTTGTTACTTTGGTCCCAGCTCTCTGCAGGTCATTCACCAGGTCCCCCCGTGTGGTTCTGGGATCTTTGCTCACCGTTCTCATGATCATTTTGACCCCACGGGATGAGATCTTGCGTGGAGCCCCAGATCGAGGGAGATTATCAGTGGTCTTGTATGTCTTCCATTTTCTGATGATTGCTCCCACAGTTGATTTTTTCACACCAAGCTGCTTGCCTATTGTAGATTCACTCTTCCCAGTCTGGTGCAGGTCTACAATACTTTTCCTGGTGTCCTTCGAAAGCTCTTTGGTCTTGGCCATGGCGGAGTTTGGAGTCTGACTGTTTGAGGCTGTGGACAGGTGTCTTTTATACAGATGATGAGTTCAAACAGGTGCCATTCATACAGGTAACGAGTGGGGGACAGAAAAGCTTCTTACAGAAGACGTTACAGGTCTGTGAGAGCCAGAGATTTTCCTTGTTTGAGGTGACCAAATACTTATTTTCCACCCTAATTTACGAATAAATTCTTTACAAATCCTACCATGTGGATTCATGGATTTTTTTTTCACATTCTGTCTCTCACAGTTGAAGTGTACCTCTGGTGCAAATTACTGACCTCTGTCATCATTTTAAGTGGGGGAACTTGCACAATCGGTGGCTGACTAAATACTTTTTTGCCCCACTGTATATTAAGTGTTGTGTACACATGACAGATGACTTAGCAAACAACCAGTTTGTATCTTAAGGCACTTTATTATCAGCCTGTCACAAACATACAAATATAAATATATAAGTGTACAAGTATACAACTATATAGTCAATAAGCTTCCTTAAGAAAAATGGGGGGTGGAGAGATCCAGTAAAGACCTGAGAGATCAGGTTGACCTAGTTGATCCTTCTGCAGTTTCCTGAAGCCTTATCAGAAATGGTCTCAGTGGAAGAGTGGCTGTCAAGATGCCATTTTTAAAGGCTGAGGCATCTCTAATTACACAACAACTCAACTGAACAACTGGACTGAAAATCAGTGGTAGCAGGCTTTATGGAGTGATGAGTCCAAATTAGAATTTTTTAGTTAAAATCAGGGTGTATGGAGGCAATTAGGAGAGGGATGCAACATAAGGTGTCCACAGCCATCTGTGCGAAGGTTTGGGCTTTCATTTCAGCTAATGGTTTTGGCGACCTTGTCAAAAATGATGGAAATATTCATACAAAAAAAAGTATTGTCAGATCAGCAAAATCTTCATTTTTCAGCATGGCTGTGATCCAAACACACTGCCAAAGCAGTAAAGGATACCTGGATAGAAAAATAAAAAACCACTAGCCCTTTTCCACTAAAATCTGCTTGGAATTAATCGGCTGACTCTGTTTTTAGGGTTTTCATTTAGGTGGTAGTACCTGGTACTAGGTACTTTTTTTTTAGTACCTACTCAAGACAAAATAAACTATCACAGCTATGCAGATGACACACAAATATATATCACAATGTCACCAGGAGACCGAGGCCCTGTACAGGCTCTTGGTAAATGCATTGAGGAAATTAATGACTGGTTGTGCCACAATTTTCTCCAGCTAAACAAAAACAAAACTGAGGTAATAGTCTTTGGCGCCAAAGAAAAACGATTACAGGTCACCAGAGAACTTCAATCTATACATCTAAAAACCACAAACCAGGCGAGAAATTTGGGTGTAGTGATGGATGCAGACCTAAACTTAGAAAAACACATTAAGACAATAACAAAGTCAGCTTACTATCACCTCAAGAATATATCAAGGATAAAAGATCTGATGTCTCAACAGGACCTGGAAAAACTAGTCCATGCATTCATCTTTAGTAGGCTTGATTACTGTAACAGCATCTTTACAGGTCTACCTAAAAAATCAGTCAGACAACTACAGCTCATTCAGAACTCTGCTGCTCGAGTCCTCACTAAGACCAAAAAAGTGGACCACATCAGTCCAGCTCTGAGGTCTTTACACTGGCTGCCTGTCCGTCAGAGGATAGACTTTAAAGTTCTGATGCTGGCCTATAAAGCTCTGAATGGTTTAGGACCAAAATACATCAGTGACCTCCTGACCCAGTATGAACCTTCCAGATCCCTCAGGTCATCTGGATCCGGTCTTTTATCAGTTCCCAGAGTCAGAACCAGACACGGAGAAGCTGCATTCAGCTTTTATGCTCCTTATATCTGGAACAAACTCCCAGAAAGCCTCAGATCAGCTGAAACACTCAGTTTATTTAAATCCAGGTTGAAGACTCACCTGTTCTCAGCTGCATTTGAATAAAGCACCAAATCCACACTTTTAAGCTTAAATTTCAAAACTTACATTTAACTACTGATTTTATCTACTGTTCTGATTTTATCTGTTTTGATTTTATATACTGTTGTTTGTTTGTTTGTTTGTTTGTTAATTAGTTAGTTAGTTAGTTTGCTTGTTTTAATCAATTTTAAATCATGCTTTTTATTTGTTCTTGTTTCTAATGTCTCTGTAAAGCACTTTGAATCACCTTGTTGTTGAATTGTGCTATACAAATAAACTTGCCTTGCCTTGCCTTAAAAATTTAACAGTGCAAATGCAAATTCCTTGCTGACAGTTTAACCAAAAGGCATTTCCAGTGGAAATTGGCCGACATATCCTCAGCATAACCATGTATAATATCCACAAAACTTAAAAAGAGGTTATACACACACAATACGGTAATATTATGTTGAAGCACAGTACGTATCACTCCGCGAGGCTCCTGCCTACGATAGCCGTAATGCTCCGACAATCCATCAAGCGGTGCGGCTTCGTAGCTTAGCAAAGTCGTACTAAAACATTTGACAGATTTTCGAGCACCGTGTACCACATAAAATCGTTTCGAGGTCAGTAAACACAACCAGAATTCATACATAAGGCACACGGGATTATAAGGGGCACTGTCGATTTTCAGAAAAATCAAAGGATTGATTTTAAGTGTGCCGTATTTTCCAAAAACACGGTAATAACGACGGCCCGCTAGCATGCTCTACCAAAAATAGTGCTTTGTTGTGTATCTGACGGACGAAAGCTAAACCAGTTCCACACCACTGAAGTTGCAGCATTTTTACAAACCAGTTCTGGTTCATCCGTTTCATTCAACGATCCGCTTTCGCTCTTCTCATTCTCAGTTGCCGCCATCTGCGTATGAAAACAAAGGCACTGCACATGCGTGTTTTACCCATATTCTATCGCCATATTTCATTTTCTTATCGTTGCCCAACATTATACTGGTATTACCGTGAACGGTACGATATGGCCCTGCCCTACCTACAGTGGGGCAAAAAAGTATTTAGTCAGCCACCGATTGTGCAAGTTCCCCCACCTAAAATGATGACAGAGGTCAGTAATTTGCACCAGAGGTACACTTCAACTGTGAGAGACAGAATGTGAAAAAAAATCCATGAATCCACATGGTAGGATTTGTAAAGAATTTATTCGTAAATCAGGGTGGAAAATAAGTATTTGGTCAATAACAAAAATACAACTCAATACTTTGTAACATAACCTTTGTTGGCAATAACAGAGGTCAAACGTTTACTATAGGTCTTTACCAGGTTTGCACACACAGTAGCTGGTATTTTGGCCCATTCCTCCATGCAGATCTTCTCGAGAGCAGTGATGTTTTGGGGCTGTCGCCGAGCAACACGGACTTTCAACTCCCGCCACAGATTTTCTATGGGGTTGAGGTCTGGAGACTGGCTAGGCCACTCCAGGACTTTCAAATGCTTCTTACTCCTTTGTTGCCCGGGCGGTGTGTTTTGGATCATTGTCATGTTGGAAGACCCAGCCTCGTTTCATCTTCAAAGTTCTCACTGATGGAAGGAGGTTTTGGCTCAAAATCTCACGATACATGGCCCCATTCATTCTGTCCTTAACACGGATCAGTCGTCCTGTCCCCTTGGCAGAAAAACAGCCCCATAGCATGATGTTTCCACCCCCATGCTTCACAGTAGGTATGGTGTTCTTGGGATGCAACTCAGTATTCTTCTTCCTCCAAACACGACGAGTTGAGTTTATACCAAAAAGTTCTACTTTGGTTTCATCTGACCACATGACATTCTCCCAATCCTCTGCTGTATCATCCATGTGCTCTCTGGCAAACTTCAGACGGGCCTGGACATGCACTGGCTTCAGCAGCGGAACACGTCTGGCACTGCGGGATTTGATTCCCTGCCGTTGTAGTGTGTTACTGATGGTGACCTTTGTTACTTTGGTCCCAGCTCTCTGCAGGTCATTCACCAGGTCCCCCCGTGTGGTTCTGGGATCTTTGCTCACCGTTCTCATGATCATTTTGACCCCACGGGATGAGATCTTGCGTGGAGCCCCAGATCGAGGGAGATTATCAGTGGTCTTGTATGTCTTCCATTTTCTGATGATTGCTCCCACAGTTGATTTTTTCACACCAAGCTGCTTGCCTATTGTAGATTCACTCTTCCCAGTCTGGTGCAGGTCTACAATACTTTTCCTGGTGTCCTTCGAAAGCTCTTTGGTCTTGGCCATGGCGGAGTTTGGAGTCTGACTGTTTGAGGCTGTGGACAGGTGTCTTTTATACAGATGATGAGTTCAAACAGGTGCCATTCATACAGGTAACGAGTGGGGGACAGAAAAGCTTCTTACAGAAGACGTTACAGGTCTGTGAGAGCCAGAGATTTTCCTTGTTTGAGGTGACCAAATACTTATTTTCCACCCTAATTTACGAATAAATTCTTTACAAATCCTACCATGTGAATTCATGGATTTTTTTTTCACATTCTGTCTCTCACAGTTGAAGTGTACCTCTGGTGCAAATTACTGACCTCTGTCATCATTTTAAGTGGGGGAACTTGCACAATCGGTGGCTGACTAAATACTTTTTTGCCCCACTGTATATTAAGTGTTGTGTACACATGACAGATGACTTAGCAAACAACCAGTTTGTATCTTAAGGCACTTTATTATCAGCCTGTCACAAACATACAAATATAAATATATAAGTGTACAAGTATACAACTATATAGTCAATAAGCTTCCTTAAGAAAAATGGGGGGTGGAGAGATCCAGTAAAGACCTGAGAGATCAGGTTGACCTAGTTGATCCTTCTGCAGTTTTCTGAAGCCTTATCAGAAATGGTCTCAGTGGAAGAGTGGCTGTCAAGATGCCATTTTTAAAGGCTGAGGCATCTCTAATTACACAACAACTCAACTGAACAACTGGACTGAAAATCAGTGGTAGCAGGCTTTATGGAGTGATGAGTCCAAATTAGAATTTTTTAGTTAAAATCAGGGTGTATGGAGGCAATTAGGAGAGGGATGCAACATAAGGTGTCCACAGCCATCTGTGCGAAGGTTTGGGCTTTCATTTCAGCTAATGGTTTTGGCGACCTTGTCAAAAATGATGGAAATATTCATACAAAAAAAAGTATTGTCAGATCAGCAAAATCTTCATTTTTCAGCATGGCTGTGATCCAAACACACTGCCAAAGCAGTAAAGGATACCTGGATAGAAAAATAAAAAACCACTAGCCCTTTTCCACTAAAATCTGCTTGGAATTAATCGGCTGACTCTGTTTTTAGGGTTTTCATTTAGGTGGTAGTACCTGGTACTAGGTACTTTTTTTTTAGTACCTACTCAAGACTTTTGCACAGCACTGCAAATTACTAATATACAACACACGCAACTCATTTCCTCAAAGTCAGCAAAATATAGACATGCGCACGCTCACGCTGCTATAAAATATAGGTTTACGGTGTTATCCCTCAGTCCTGGGGCAGTAATAACCCATATTACTGCATTACACACCCAGGGGCCAGCACTGCTCAGATTACAGGGAGCAGACATATGATCCTATACTCTATACTGTGTCACTGTATACCAGCACTGATTTATGAGCATTGTTTTTCCACAAACACCATCTAGGCTTTATTAATATAATTTTTTCTGGGTGGTGAGCGGAGACAGAGTGCTGCTACTAAAAAGAGCTGGTCTGGCTCTGTTTGGGCTCAAGTTTTTGTTTTCGACTCTTGAAGGAAATCAAGATTTTAGAATGAAACGTTACTCAAACTGAGTCATCTTTTGGCAGCTGGGCCCATTAAGGATCAAAGTGCTGCCGATTTGCTAGGCAGTCACCTTAAAACACCTGTGGGAGCTTGTTGTGAAGCGTCATCTAATTAAATGTATAGAATCAGCAGTCAAATCTGTTTTGTTTGTTTTTTTTAAATATTTTTTTATGCTGTTTTTTTTCTTGCAGAAGTCGCAGGTTTAAGTTCAGGATTCCTCTTGTTATGTCTGAGAAAACAAAAACCATCTATTTTTATGCTATTTAGGTATTATCGCCTTATCAATGTCTATCATCCAGCACTGTAACTCTACCAGCCTTACTGTAGCACTGCCTGACTTCTTCTTTCAGCCCTCCTCCCGTCCTCTGCTTCTACCTCTGTCTTGCCAGCCACCTGCATCTCCTCTCTCGCCACATCTCTTTGGCCTCTCTCTTTTCCTCTTGCCTGGCAGCTCCATCTCGCATGTTCTTCTCCCAGTACACACGCTCTGCACATCCAAACCAATTCAGTCTGGCATGTCTCACTTTGTCCCTGAGCTGTCCATCTGATACACACATTTCTAATAGTGTCCATCTCCGTCACAGCCAACACAAAACTCAGCATCTTTAACTCACCTGCCTCCAGCTCCGCCTCCCGTCTCCAACCGATACAACGTACATCATCTCTCTACCATCGTGTAAAATATTCCTTTCACACTTTCGGTGGTAAATCACTCCCGACATGCTTCTCCATCCACTCCACCCTGCCTGCACTCAGCTTGCAAAGCATGAAATGTTTCTTTATTGCTATAAACATATATTCATGTCATTTTGCTATTCTGCACACCTGCTGATAAAAATACTTACCAGCCTACGAAATGTGCATTCGTCTCGTAGGGCTGCTCAATTAATCGAATTTTAATCACGATTACGATCTGGGCTTTCAACGATCATTAGAAATGACTGAGCCGATTATTAGCCCCTCCCTCATTTATCCGCGACACCTTAAAGGCCGGTCCGTGAAAATATTGTCGGGCATAAACCGGTCCGTGGCGCAAAAAAGGTTGGAGACCGCTGATTTAAGAGCAGAAGTTATTTGGAGAGGAGAGTGACTGCTGTTGGTTGAAAAGAGAGGTAAAAAAAAAAAGCTTCAGTGGTGTTGCACACTATTTTATATTATATTTTAAAGTCATTATTCAATACATTGTTATTGTTAACCCTTTAAAGCCGGTCAGAGCAGCACACTCCGTTTTGTGTAACTATTTTTAAATCCCTGTAGAACCTGAACCGTGTAAGCTAGCGCAATAAACCGGAGGAGTTGTACTTACATCTTATGCCATCAGCTTGTCCTCGGTCACGGTTTCCTTCCACATATAGCTTTGCAAAAACTGCATAAAAAGCGCTTGCAGGAACAAAAACATAATATTCCAGAAACACGCTTTGCCGATCCGATCAGCTGTTCGTAACACTTCCCACAGTGAAACAGACGTCAGCGCTAACTATCGCATGTCCGCCATTTCCTGCTCGAAACCGGAAGTGACGTCATCTTCGCGGAAAATGTAGTTTTTTACTTGTAGGCCTTAAAAGCCTATACTGGTCATGTTTGACTTTTCTGAATAGTTTCTGTGATGCTTAGAACTCGAATTGCACTGCTTTAAATAGTTTATTTTGATGCACCTGCTGTTTTCTTTGCAAATTTGCATCATAGGATTGTTTTTTCGTTTTTCCTGCAGTATATAAAAATTGGTGTATCTCAAAATAAAACTATGAAGACACTCAAACTAAATTTCCTGTTGTTGTAAACTATTTTTTGCAACTTTTTTGTATTTAAAGTTTTGAGGGATAAACCTCTTAAATTTCTCCAAGTAGAAATATATGAAAAAAAACCAAAAACGATTTTCAATTTTTTTGTAGTTTATTGCACTTTTTTGCAATTAATGTAATTACTATGGACTTAATGCATACATATTAAAATATGGGCTATAGCAGTTGTATAGCAACTTGAAATGCTCCCACTACAACATGTAAAAACATAATATAAGCTCTGGTGGACTTGGTTCTATGGTAGGTCTTAAAGGGTTAAATAAATATCGTCAAATAATCGAGATCTCAATTTCAGTGAAAATAATCTTGATTATCATTTTTGCCATAATCGAGCAGCCCTATTCGTCTGTAGCTGATGAAACTCTGTATGCTCTGTTGTTTAGAACAAGGTTGCTTTGGGGGGTTTTAATGTTTGGTTCTCAACTTCACAGAATTCCAGGTTTCGTTTAATTGCACTGCTAGTTGAACTTTAGCACGGGCGAATAGTGACTGAACAGAGGATACAGGAAAATACACCAAGAAGCCCGTGATACTGATTAACACTGGAAACCAGTAGCTGCAGTACTAGAGGTAGTATTTCTACTACTGCTACTCTCAGCAGGCTGCTCTCAGTCTTTCATGCTCCGTACTGTCAGCACTCCTGATAGCTGTGTTTATATGTTAGAGAGATTGACTAACAAGATGTTGGTTTTGGTCTTTTGAAGGGAACTTATTGAAAAAGCGCGATAAGACGCCAGCGGCTTCATCCTTTTGTGTTTGCATTTCCCGTTGTTTACTAAAAGTACACATGCATCGTGATATGCTGCCCGTTGTGTCACATACTTTTGATTGTATCTGGGTATTTATGCATTGTCCAACCATTGTAAACGCTGAATGTTTACCATTATGCTGAACATATATAATAAAGCCCATTAAAAGAAAATAGCTTTATATAAGAGCTCTGATTCAAAGCAGAATGTAATTTGATCAGCTCGCGTGTGTGCGTGTGCTTTTGTGTGAGTTGTGTGTTATGTGTTTGTCCTCTGCGGTGCTTCAGTATGTTTGTGAGTGTGCGCACATTTGCAAGCGTGCTCCTGTCTTATCTACATGTACATTGCATTTTTGTGCCTGATTGCTGCGACTGAGTAAAACATGGAGGTAATTTCATCCGCTGCAGGAGATCTCTAATAGATTGGGCACACACACGCGCCCGCTCACACTCACACACACTCACGCGCCGAGTCACACACCGCTATGATAAAAAAAACCCATGCTGTCCATTCCTTAGCTGGGAACATCCCGTATCAATGACTTTCAAATCATTTCATGTCACTTTTCTTCTCTGTCTCCCCCCCGCTCTCCCTTTTTATCTCCCTCCCCCCTTGTTTCCTCTGTCTGTTGCTTTTCTCTTCCTTCCCTCCCCCCCCCCCCCCCCCCCCCCCCACCCCACCCTCCGTAGGTCTCAATCTTGAGTGTGGGCAGTATGATTGCGTGTGTGAGCAATAATGTAATTTTGCCGCATTGATAAAATATAAATTGTCCTTGAGCTGCGCTTTTCTAATGATCCATTTACCGGCAGCTTCCCTGCCACCTCTCAGTGCTCTGCATTTGGTCCTCTTCTACCCTCCCACTCGTCGTCTTTTTTTCTCTCTTTTCCCTCACTCTTGTCTTCTTTCTCCTCCTTTCCCTCTCTTTCCTCTCCATTTTCTTCCCTCACTCTCCTCATCTTCCCCGCCTCCCCTCCCTTTCTCCGGCGATACAAAGCGGGGTGGCAAAATCCGCGGGTGCGATTGTCAAATCAATTATTCATTCTGTGCAATTACACTCACACAAAGAAGTTTCCCTGTGCTCCGAGTGGTGATTAAATTAACTGCTATTCCAGCTGCCCGTCGCCACCAGCCTAATAGAATATTCATGGAGGCGGCCGACGGAATGGCCGATCTCCATTAACTTCATCATGCTCACTTAATTACAGGCTTGTTATTGTATTTACACCTAGTTAGAGCGTGCAGAGCCCCGATCTACTCGTGCCCAGCACCGCCAGCGTGTGCGCGAGTGTGTGACAACACCTAGTTAGAGCAGAGATAACCCCTGATACACTCACTGTGCTCGTGCGCGCATGAGAGACCATGTGCACGCGTGTGTGTGTGGGTGTCATGGAGACAAAGATGGTGTCCTGGTTGACAAATTTCCATTCAGGTTCATCAATTTGACAAACTTTTCAGGATGCGTGTGCGTTCTGTTCTCATATCTTTGTTCCTCTTTTCATTCTTTTTTTTGCTATTTTTGCCCCTTTTTTCCCTTCACATCTAGGCCTTCCAATATCACCATCTCCCCTCCCCTCGCTTTTCCTCACACCTCCACCTCACGCTCACTCTTTAGGGGGAATCTATTTATTTGAACCGCACTCCCCACTGTGCTCCGACTTGCAGCAAGGTGTCTCCTTCTTTCTTTTCCTCTCCGTGACTTTTAAATCATTCTTTTATCCGTTCGCCACGCAGTGATTGAGGTGGAAAAGAGAAAGGAGTGAGGAGGGGGGGGGAATTATTTTCTCCTACCTTTCAGAAATGATGACATGATTGCTTTCGCTTGATCATGCATCATCACCCCCCCTTCTATTCCCCAGATAAATAGACTAGTCTGCCTCTGCCTGCCTCTCTTCTCCCTCCATCCCTGTCCATCCTTAGCTAACGTGAGGATTATCTGGTAATAGTGGCTGCTGGTGTTAAAGTCAACCACACCATCTTCTATATGTGTGCGTGGTGTGTGTGCACATGCATGTGTGATTGCTGTTTCTGTCACATAGATGTCTTTAGTGACTGAGTTATTGTGCTTTTTAAGTGTTTAACTACCTTCGTTGTCATGTATTTTGTGTGTGCGCGCGCCTCACTGTTGATCTCTGTGTATCTAACCTTTGTTCCCTTGGGCAGTCGGTGGACTGGTATTTATCCAGCAGCCACTAATGCAGCAGGCAGGAAGGACGAGACAGGAGATAGGGCTGTGGAGATGGCGAGGACATGACAGTCGGCCATATGGAGGACTTTGTGTGTGATTTAGATAAACACAGACACACTTTGTTTAATTAATCACATCGATGTCCGTTTAATCATTTAGTCATTTAAAAAGATGAAGCCTTTAGTATTTAATGGAATTATACCACCTAAACCAGCAATGTGAACTCATCACTTTGGGCTGAGGGTAGCGGTGACATAAGCAGTTTTCACACATGCACTGCAGCCCTTCATTCTTAAAGACATCGCCCACCAGACGTGATTGCAAGAGCGTAAATGTCCGATGTAGTCCACTTGGACGTTAGCCGGCTCCCACCCTGCTTTGGCAACAAGTCTTTGTTGTTGTCTGGTGCATTCACTGCTAGCAAGTGAATCTCATGTTTGTATTTCCAGTCCTGAGAATGAGTTTGGCTGCACATGTAGCACCCGGACCCCTGCTGGGTGCTACAATTGGGGGAAAATATCCATGCCCGATCTTCTGAAATCGTCCAAAGTTAAACATCTGAAGACGGCCACAGTCCCAGCTGCTGCCAGCTTGTTTTTTTTCTTCTTTTTAATCAGTTAATATGCAAAGTATTTACTCAATTTATCATTTGTTTTATAAAGTGTCAGGAAATAATAGTTAAAAAAAAATGCCCCATGCAATTTTCCACAGCCTCACTGCTCATTGACTTTAATTTGCTGCTGACACCCTCTGATTGTTGTTGTTTACAAATAAGTGGTGCTGGTGCCTAAATGATTTTTATTCGAAGCTCCGAGGACCAAGTTGCAAGTAAAGTGAATAAAAGTGATGACTGCGGCTTGTGAGGGTTTTTTTTTTCTTTCTCCCCTATAATTGAAAATGAAAAGATTAAAAACACAGTGCCCATTTTCCTGCTTCTTCACCTGTATCAGCTCGCTGTTATACCTGATGTCGCTTGCTGCACTCATTGGTTTGACGCTGTGTTATTACTTGGTAGATGATACTTCATCTACACTTGACGCTTGGTATAATACTGTAAAGATTTGGTTGTAGTGGCCGCCCTGCCCGCTCAGTCTTCTCTCTGGCCTTATTGCGGCCCACCTGGAGAGATAACGGGGGCAAAATATTGACTTGATGCTCTCGTTGGGGTTTTTGTATCGATCTTATGATCGTGTGTGTGTGTGTGTGTGTGTGTGTGTGTGTGTGTGTGTGTGTGTGTGTGTGTGTGTGTGTGCCATCGACCCATCAATCCAATTCTGTGTGGTCTCCCTCCTAGCCCTCAATTTGATAGCATTACTTGCAGATAGCATTGGATCTGTTAGCTCTCTCCACTTAAGGTTAAAACACTCTTTAAGTTTTTATGAGTAGAAACAAAGTCATCGTGCTCTCTGTTACTCTACAGTAGGACTCTGCACAGCTTAATCCCACGGATGGAGGGCATCTGAAGTCATCCAAGAGTGAATAGTTAGGTTGAAATGCATGCATGATCCTTCTACAGAGCTCTAACAATATCAAATCTTTTTTCTGTCCTCCTTCAGAACCTTTTAACAAGATGAATGAAGAAAAAGAGGTCTATCGGAAGCTAAAGGATGTACCAGACAAAGCCTTGGCGTCCAGCGGGTACTCGGAGATTAACCTGGCCAAACTCTTCCAGGCTTTCTCCTCCCTCAAGTAAAACAACATAAACCTCCATGAAGACGTCACCACCAAGAGGCTCCAGTTTCTGACTCAAAAAGCTGGACATATGCTCACACAACCACATCTGTTTTCTTTGTTTGCAGTTTCCACATATAGACCTCAGCCTCCTAACCCTTATGTCATCTACCCTGTAGCTAATGGTCTTGTAATATAGCTTAAAACCCAATCACAGCTTCCCCATCCGCACACACACTCTCTCATTATTTGACCCCGTCACCCTGGCTCTGTATGGTAAAGGGGAGCAGCAATCATACCTAAATGACAGCCTATTGTGCGTGCAGAGGCTAGCTGTGCCCAGATGTGTGTGTGTGTAAGTGTGAGAGTGTAAAAATGACTTATCCTCAGAGCAGCCAGTATAGTCCAAAAGCAGCTAATTACCCAATGATAGTGACCCCAGCCTCTAAGACCACTGGATGCCTGCAGCGATCGGACACTTGTTCTGATTACTACCATTCATCCTGTGTGTGTGTCTGTGTGCGTGTGTGAGTCAGATCAGTGGATGAAAGAAAAGAGTAAAGGAGGATGTAGGGAGAGACGGGGTGAGGCAGGCCACACGCGCTGCTCCCTCGCTCTTTTGTCCCAGTATCGAACAGCTGATCTTCTCCTCCACTGCGTCTGTTTTAACTGATGTCATTTCATCTCTTTCACCCCCCCCTCTCTCTCTCTCTCTCCTCCTTCCTCCTCTGTGCAAATTGTTTTTAAAGCATTTAATGTTCTGTGTAACAGAGTTGTATCTCTCGGTAGGATTTTTGTCCTGTTTCTTTGTAATGATCAGAATATTTTGATATTGAACAATTTAATGTTTTTCATACTGAAACCTCAATAAAAGGCTAAATGGATAAGAAGTTAGTCCTGTGTTGTTTGGGGAGTGGATGGGGGAGACGACAAACTGGGTGGGTGGAGATCCTGGTTTGCCACTGTAATGGCACTGTGATAAAAGTCAGATTTATTAAATTGGGGGAAAAAATGTTCACAACATTGGGACATCTGGGTAGCTAAATAGAGCGTCATTCAGCATCATTTGCTCACAGGACCACTGAAAGCAACAATGAATCAATCATACTACCCAGTAATCTGTGTCCAGAGCCTGATGTAGCTCGTCATTTTCCTCCGCATCTTCAGGATCATATAGATTAGAATCTGCTGCAGCAGGTTATATGTAGTGTTAATAATATAGCTCCTGCATCAAACTGTTGCTAATAAAGTCTATAATGAGTACGAAATGAAATAAATGTCCTAATATTATATACATTAATTTTTTTAATCTTCTTATTTTCACATAAAGACCAACACAGAAAAGTCATGTCCCAGAAATAAGTCTAATCAGGAGCTGAGAGAAGACTTAAAGCTTTCTATTAGGACATTTTATAAGCCTGTATATTGACATGTTAGTTTGTTCTAGGTAATCATTTGAGGGTAGAGTATTTTACCCAGTTAAATCTCAGTGCACGAAGCATTCCTGCTCACTGATTGCTCCCAGTGCAAGCACACCGTTAAAGGGATTAAACTATAACGTTTGCCCAAATGCATGTTAATCTATAGTAATGCCAGCCTGTGCGTACTAAATGCTGGCTGTATTTACTCAGCTCTACTTAAAGTTCAACATGTAACCCGCTGCTTGAGTGTTTCTCGCGTTTTTCCTCCCAAGAATTCTCCTTTGTGTTAATACAGTCGAGGGATTTTTTTTACTCCATCCTGCCGTGTGCATTTCCATAAACACTGTACGCCTCACAAATCACTTCAAACCACTGTGACTTGTGAAGGCAACCTTAAGTGGGCCGAACACTTAAACCGTGATTCACTATGCAATGGATAGAACATGCTGAGTGTGTGTGAGAGAAGCGTCTGCATGCATTTACAGACATAACTTTACATATTTATTAAAGCATATTAGTTCCACTACTTCTCCCGCACTAACTTATTTTTTTTCCTTCTTTACTTTCCCCTCCATTTAATCACCCTCACCTCACAGTAGCTGTGCTCAGGCCTCCTGTTCCCTCTATCAGACTGCGGGGTTTTTTGAGTAAGGGCCCTCGTTTTGTCCTCCCGCTTTGCAGTAAACCAGTCAAATGAAGTCCCCTGCATTAATTTGACCCTGCTAAGCTAATAAGGTCGAACAAGTCTCTTTGTATTGTCGTGTTAAGCTTTATTGCTTGTCGTTTTGACCAGCGATGGACAAGGTAGGCTTTGATGAGGGAATTAGTCCCCTATTCTGTCGCTGTTATTCATAGCGCGGTGGAACATACAAGCACCAGAGAGGGTGTCAAAAGGAGAGCTGGTCCTATTGCAAAGTGTCTCCCTTGTTGGAGCTGAAAGGGCGGTTATGAGACGATAAACCGCTTAATACACTGAGCTAATTGGATGAGAGCAAGAGAGACGGGGGAATTAAGGGGCGATCCGAGAGGGGAGCGGAGAGCCATGGCCCTGCTATTCAGGTCTTTCATCGGGCCTGGTTCTCCGCCTGGGGGGAAAGGAGGGGGAGCCGTTCATCAAAGCGCCTTTTAGAGCTCCTCTCCCGGGGACTGAGTGAGGACTGATCCGGCTGAGGCTGTGGAGTGATTGGACCTATTCTCTCTGGCAGGGACGTGGTGGGGGAGACGAGGCCCGGGAGAATCCAAAATCACGGACCAAATCAAGTCCAGCAGCTCGGGGAAGGAGAAGGAGAATGATGAAAATGGGCAGACAAGTCAGTGGGGGGAGATTTTCTGGACGTTTGGATTTACCTGCGAGAGGCGGGCAGTAGCATTAAGACCCGCTGCACTGACGCAATCCAGCAAATAATGCAGATTTGGCGTCTTTTTTTTTTTCTTTCTTTTTTTTCCTTGCAGCCAGTTTGCAAGAAAACAGCTCGCGATTGGACAGCCGGCCCCATTTTTATATCAACATTCATTATCATGGTCATTCATGCAATAAGGAGCCTCCTGGCCTAATCCCAAGTGCAGGCGCTGTCTTGAATGGAAGGGCACACATCCAACAAGTGTGACTTTATAAATCCAGAGCCATTGGCCTTCGACAGCATTTCAATTTTCTCGCCTTTTTGCGCTGCAAAGAAAGTTTAAGCCTCGCTCCCAGCGGGTCACCCGCCTCCTGGCATTCCCCAGATATTAGGGACAAATTGGTTTGCCATTCATTAGTTATATTCACAATAAGATTAAAACTTCCCGGACAATCTCATCAAAACCCTATACAGGAAAAAAACACACACGCTCCACCGAGCTTGAGCAAAAGAATGGGGGAAATTTTAAAAAACATGGAGCTCTCACACATCGTGGATGGTGGTTTGGGCACATAGGAGAAAATTGGTTTTTATCTCTTTTTTTTTCGGCATTATGCTCCAAGGGGCGGCTGGGTGACTTTGTCAGAAGCTGCATTGGGATAAATTCAGATACATCTTTCCATCAGTCTACTGTCGGATCTAATTCCTGCATGTTTGGAGTAAAATGGCTGATTAACAGGTATAAGATCATAAAGCAAAGAGCACTGAAGGGACAAGAACAGGTTTTCTTCTTCTTCCATAGATGCACACAATAAAAACATGGGCTACATTAATCCGCAGGGTAATTTCACGCGATTTGGTCGGGCACCGAGGAGAGTAACCATTGATTGCTGTAATAGTCCTGCATCAGTATAGCGAGATCCAATGGAGAGAGAGAGAGGAGGGGGAGAGGGGGGGATTGAGGGGAATTAACTCTACGAGGTTGTGTGTGTGAAAGCAGTTTGATGAAGTGGTTTGTTACTTCATTAATGACAAAGGGGACTCGCTTCCATCGAGACGGCATTACAGATGTTAAGACCAATTTAGCGCCTTTAAAGGGTTTTAAAGGAAGTTTTGTGACGGGCCCCCCAAGATAAAGTGGGCGATCTAATTGAAAACCCCTCTCCTTTGTCGCGCGTTTCACATGTTGGGGATTAAGCTCATGAATATATGGTCAGTATTTTGTCAACTCCACTGAAGAGGATAGACGCACGCAGCGCACCGGATTAAACACCTCGTGGATTTTGGCTTTCTGCAGGTGGAGCTGCATCTCGATAGATTCCTCTTCTTTGTTTCAGCTGGCCTGCAGGCATGAGTGAACACCAGGCAACCTGTGAGTGAAGCTGGCTGGATATTTATTTTACATTCCAGCATTGCTCTCTAATGGCACCGGTGGCATACATTTAAAATAAATAAATAAATAAATATTCAATTTAAGACAGAAAGCGTATTTTTTTTTCCATAACACTTTTTATTAATAGTTCTATAATATTCTATTTCGCATTATTTAATTTTCCTGGTTTTAGGCCTATGTGAGTCCTAAAGGAATCTGAAATAATAAACGATAACAAATTTTACCAATGTAATTTATTCAAATTAGTTATGTTAAACCAGGAAACGTACAATCACTTAATAATTATAAGAAAAACAAAAACAAAAAGCGTCCTTCACTCATTTCCTTAAGGGGGGTAGGGAGGGTGACATAAATAATTATCTAAAAACCTAATAATTGATAAACACGGGTGGAATTCTACACAGGGCGACATTCATTACACACTACACCGAGTGCAAAGGATCAAAACACGGTCTCTTGAAATATACACGACCTTGTTTTGATTTTTTCTTTTTTTCTTTTTTTTACTTTCCCCCCCTTTTTTAATTTTTTTTTATTTATTTTTTTTTTTTTTTTAAACGCAGTATGTACAGTTTTCTCTCACACAGTCAGGTCATTAAAGAAACACCAGATCTCTACGCTGCTCGCGTGCCCTGCAGTCACACTCAGCGGAAATGCCACCGCTGCGATAATCAGACAGGGAGGAGAAAAATTGCAGTAAATTTACAGAAATCTCGTGCTGACGTGGACTCAAACCACCTTAAACCACACTGAACTGATACAGGGATTTAAAAATATAGGCCTATATATATTTATATATATATATATACGTATATATGACGGCTGAGTGTGACGGTCGGGTAGGCGAGCAGCGGAGAGGAGTCAGGCTTGTAGAAGAGAAGGCTATGGAAGGTCTATGGACAGTTTTCCTTTGGTTCAGGGTGGACCTCCTCCAACACGCCTTTGTCATAGATGCAGACCTGCTCAGCCCACATCAGTGCATACAGATTAAGCAGTGTTAATGTCGAGCACTCGCCGTTGTCCACATTTGAAGTAGCACAAGATTTCTTTCTAGAAGTCTGGGTTCCCCTGCGGTTCTTCAGCTCTCACAGCGCGCGCGTGCATGTGTGTGTGTGTGTGTGTGTGTGTGTGTGTGTGTGTGTAAGATGTCAGACTCTTAAGTAAAAACAGCCTGAAGATGGTCGGTTAAAAAAAAGAAAAAGGTGTTTTTAAAATAATTGAATGCAGAGAAAGAATTAGAAAAATGCACAGAAACTGTGGATTTAAAACGGCCTTTTGGTGTCACCCACATTTATTAAAAACAATTAGGTTAAAATGGATTACAATAAGTGGACACAGTTTTAATCTAGTTAAATTGTATTTAATATTTAAATAACGTAAAGGCCTTTGGAATGTCGCAAAAGTGAAGTAGAAATACTCAAAATATTTGTACTTAAGTACATTATTTTAGTAAATATACTTCCACCTTCCTCCAATGGTGATTTATTTATTTTATTTATTAATTTAATTGTATTTTTTTATCTATTTGGTAGTTAGACTGTGTAAGTCACGTTCATGTATACTATAAAAGAATCAAGAAATATTTAAAAGACTTCTGTTAGACTGTGTCTTAAAATAACCAAATGTAGAAACATTTAAAAAAGTTAAATATGTAATTTAGTGGACTGTCTGTCAGGGAAGTGTGTGTATGGAGTGTAAAGCAATGTAATAATAACTGCAATTACCACGCACACACACACACACACACACCTTTGTAAAACCAGTGCTCCTTTAAATTTGGTCGTGCTATTTTTGGGGGTGGGGAAACATGAGGTAACAGGGATGGCTAAACATGGAGGGGGGGGCAAACAGGACTTCAGCTTCCAGAGGTACAAATGGGGTATTTGGAGAAGTTTTGGGTGGGTGGGGTGTCGTGGGATGGGACATAAGCCCAGGACGGGGAGGTCTAGAGCTGGTGTTGAGTGTTCAGCACACCTCCTTCCCTGTGGCTCCGGTGGGCAGGATGTTTAGCTGGGTGAGCTGAGCTGAGTGTTCCTTGGCCTTGAGGCGCAGCGCGGCGATACTCGAGGCTCTGCGGTCCGCTGCGGCTGAAGAAGTAGTAGTGGAGGAAGATGAGGAAGGGTCAGGGAGGACGGGCCCCGTGTGGGAGGGGTTCTCTACAGGAGGTGCGGGCTGACGGAGGAGAGCTGCAGCGGTGGAAGCACTGGTCAGAGGACCCATACTGGAGAAGAGCCTGAAAGAAGAACAAAATGCAGAAATCTATATATATTATTTGAAATTAAAACCATATTCAAGTTTAATTTATGCATTTCACTCTCTTTGCTTCCTACATCAGAGTGCAGGATGACCCAAAATCCTGTCAGTGTGATGGCGTACGAAGAGGAACAGTATTGCCTGCTCATTAGAATTCTCAAGCCTCCTCCTTGGAAAGATTTATGTCATGTATTCCATGCTGACTTCTTTTATATTAAAGCTAAATAGAAAGCATAATGGTGTATAATGGAGAAGGTAACTGTGGCATATGGAGAGTATCGTGTCACCCCTCCTCACAGCTTGTCTTGCACAATCACACGTTCTGTTAATTTATTAAGGTGTTTGACAGAGTGATTACATGCCACTGTGAATGGTTAACAGTATAACATATTTGTAATCAGACACTGAGATAAACAGTGAGGGAGTGTGACTGAGGATTAGTGTAAACATCACTCATTAGAGTTGCTGGCAGTTTATTTTAAGCTCTAATGCTGCTCTGCATTTTCTGTCTGTGTCTACCTCTAAAATTGTTGTCATTCACTGTAAAACACAGGAATAAACATGAAGGTCAATTTTTTATTGGAGGAACAAAGTCCAACGGGAGATGCGTTGTCCAAAGAATTATCATTCATTAGATCCAAGGGAAGTCTGTCGATCGGTGCAGCTTACCTGCCAAAAGTGGGTCCAATAAAGGCAGGGTGGCGAAACATGGCAGCCGTGCCCAGGAAGGTGCCCAGGCCGAGTGGGGCAGCCAAGGGTGGGCCAGAGCCGTTGTGAGGCGGTGGAGCCAAGCCTGGGAAGGCTGCAGCTGCAGCTGCTGCAGCCGTCCATGCAGACTCCAGAGCTGGATGTGGGTGAGGAGGGAAGGGTCCTCCCTCTAGGTAGTGGCTGAGAGGATGGCCCGCTGCAAGAGGGCCTGGAAATGGCAGGCCTGATGGGTGGGCCTGCACCCCGGCCTTCTCGCGTTTCCTCCACTTGGCCCTTCGGTTCTGAAACCACACCTGAGGGCAGAAAAAGATGAGAAACACATTAGTATTAGGAGCAAGATGGCAGATACAACACAAAATGATATTACTTTTACACTAATAAGTGATAAAGGAGAAAAGAAAGAGCAAATTTCCTACATAGAGGCAAGAGAGGGGTCTGCTCAAAGCTAGACTTAGTTGTAACAGAGGTTAAAATTAGATCTATAACTCTCTATCCTGCTTACTTCACAGCAATGTCGCACTCCAATTAACATAATCTCTATTGAATGTTGTGTCAGTGTAGTCTAATAGTTGTCTAGTTCAGGTGGTGGCCAACAGGCGGAAAGTCACCGGTAATTACATGCAAGGTAAACCCCGCCGCTCACGGTCCCTTAAATCTACTTTCTGTCTAATTAAACCCTCCTCCCTGTAGACGGGCTTCGGGTGGGGAGAGATAATTAAGAGCGGTGTTAACAAAAGATCCAGAAAATTACCGCTGAACTGGCTCCAATAACAATTAATGCGCTTTAAATTAAATTCTTAAGAGACGTCGAACGAGTGACTTCCATCCAAGAGACTATTTAACTTTCCCACGCATCCACTGTTGCCCAGTTTGCACTGCAGAAGCACGGGACTCTCACAATGAGCAAAATGTCAACATGTGGAAAGTGACTGAACAGAGCAGGGGCTTGAGCGACAGGCACTGCGCGCGCGCGCGCGCGCGCACACACACACACACACACACACACACACAATTCCCAGAGGGCTGTTTAGCATTACACAGCCCCTCGGGAATTTATGAGTTTTTATCACCTCCTGATGGCGCCCGTTAAGTGATTTGTTCACCTACGGCCCCTAAAGAGACATCTGTTGTTTTACCTTCGGCCATAACATCTCGGAGCTTCCACCGTGTTTGAACTGTCTCTCTGGTTATGAGCCCGGGCTTTCGACATGCAAGCCACGCTTTCAGTGCAAAGCGAAGGAGAGAGGGAGGGAGAGAGGAGGGGGGGCATGGACGGATGGATGGATGGAGAGAGAGTGGGATTGGGGGGTTGTTGGTGGTGGAGGGGTGAGGGGGAGCAAACACCTTTAATGGTCTCTCATTCGCTCCCAAGTGCAGAGCATCGGATCAATGCAGGTCTATTGCAATCACATAATGGGAAATCAAATAGCATTATCCCTCCCCTCTTTCTCTCCCTCCCCTCCCTCCACCTCCTCTCTCTTTCATTCCTTTTTTTGCACACGCACACACACACACACACCTCGGCCTCGCCCCCTATCTGTTCCCTCTGATGGGAATTCAAACACCATCTCATCCCGGGAATACAGACAGTGTTTGCTCCTGCACTAAGTATGCTTTTTATGAATCGCCGGCCTCGGCTTAATAGCCACTAAAACGTCCCCCGTTTGCGTGTAATAACATTCAATAACAGGAAGGACCTTCCCCGCGCAGCGACTGGGGCCATTTAACACATTTTACTGTAATAAATTATTGCCTCAAATTGGCCCGTAATCGTTGATCCTCAATCAGTGACGCATATCACCGGTTATTATCCAGCGCTGCATATCGGAGACATTTTATAGAGGACAGATAAAACATTAGAGGATGCTGCTTTTCCTTTTCTCCCCTTCACCCCCTCCCTTATATTTGATTTACAAGTCAAGCTTCTCTTTTTTCAGATAAAAGAAACACGGAGCCACTTACTTGAACGCGGGCTTCGGTGAGATCCAGGCGCATTGCGAGCTCTTCTCTAAAAAAAAAATGAAATAAAAAGAATAACAAAGACAGAAAGAGGAAGGGAGAAAAAGCAGAGAGACAGTAAGAAAAGATTCAAGGTTACAGGCCACCATTTGGAAGCAACGCAGAATTGCTGTTTTGTCCCCTCCTGTTGTTCACTGTCAACAATAGACGACCAAAAATAGGCTGGATTTTTCCCCCTCTCTTCCCCGACATGAACTGCAGAAAGACGCCATAGCCATATTCTATTTTCCCTGTCACGGATGGAAAGAAATAGGCCTAGTGATTGTTAGATTTTCCTTAGCCAAGGCCTGTCACCGTAACAACATAATGGTTGAAATAATGACATCTAAACTAGCCTGCCACAAAGCAATTGACGCTCCCTTCAGCTATACACAAGATGAGCTCGCGGTTCAAATTAGACCCACGAGTCGCCTTAAAGTAGATCGACTGAAAAATAAAATAAAAATATATATGAATAATCCCAAATAGGAAAATTGGAAAAAATAATTTTGCGTGATGTTTCAGAAGAAAAGTCAGAAGTGTCAATTTAACAGAAAATGAATGAGAATGATTATTATTATTATTTGGTTATTTTATTTGGTTTTGGTTCAAACTACTAAAAAAAATAAAAATCCTGGATAACATAATTTTAACAAAATGTATAAAATATCAGCTTGTAAAGCTCTGGATTTCTTTCAGTGTGTGTGTGTGTGTATGTGTAGGAACAACGCGTTTGTACACCTGCCCTTGGGCTTGAGGTTAGGCCCTGACTTTGAGCTCGCAGTATCATGTCCAGCAGGTAACCTGAGCTGCTCCACTTAATTATTCCTCCACGCAGGAACACCGCTGCCATATGTAGAAGCAGGCACTGGGTTTCTTTCCTTCTTTTTTTAATAAGGGGGGTCTCCCCGTTAGCACTTACAGGCCCATTGTGCTCAGTTATTTAAAGCACGGATTTAGTGTGGGGCATTTTATGAGCTGTGATCGGCGCAGTGTCCTGTTACACACGCGTGGAATTACTGGGACTGTTTCTGAAAAATTTTTATGGGCTAGGGGAAGTGTTTATTTAAAAATAAATGCAATTAATTATCGCCTTCAGTTATGGAAGTATGAAGGAACATATGGATCGTTTAAGGTTTAAGCGTGTTCATTTAACTCTTAGCTATAATAATAATAATAATAATAATAATAATAATAATAATAATAATAATAATAATAATAATAATAATAATGTAGGGCAACGCAGTTATATATATTTTACATGGAAATTAAAATTCAATTTAATAGGCCTACAATCGTCCCTTTTAAATTCGTTAAGGAGTGATGCAGAATAACTGAAAATAAACTGTATTTAATCAAGTTAAAATTTTAAAATAAAAAACAACATTTTTTCCAAACACTTGCTGTTTTGTTTTTTCTTTTCTCTTTTCTCTCACCTGGTGAAGACATCGGGGTAGTGAGTCTTCTGGAAAGCTCTCTCCAGCTCCTCCAGCTGGTAACTGGTGAAGGTAGTCCTGTATCTTCTCTGCTTCCGTTTCAGCATCCCTTCCTCCGAGTCACTGCCCGCCGACAGACACACGCTGTCTTCCCCGTCCCTCACGTCCCCATCCCCGGCGTTCAAACTCTCCCTCTCCTCGTCCTTCGGGGATAGCGCCACCGCGTCCCCGCAGCCCTCTTCTTCCTTCCCTGCGTCCTCCTCGAACTTCAGCGGACCGAGCTCCACCAGTCCCATGCTGCCGTCCTCCGAGGCCTCTCCGGGGCTCTGGTCACCCTCTCCCCGGCTCAGCGACGCGTTCTCTCGGTAGGACTTGCTACGGCTGATGCTCACCTGTGGCGCCTGGCTGATTTTGAGGCTTTCGCTAGCTTGCTCCAGCAGGAGCCTTTCCCTCTCCAGCTTCTCTGCGTGCTCATGGAGATACTTCCCCCCAGGTCCGTACAGCCGGCGGAGCTTTGGAGGCAGGTGCATGTCAGCGCTGAGAGAGATTGGCTCTTTAGTTGGCCCTGAGAGAGAAGCGTGAGAAGGATGTCAAAAATAATGAACAGGCACTTCAATTTTCTTCAAAGCTAAAATAAAATGTAATATTTTCACCGGCGTTTAAAATGACCTGCTTAGTCGTGGAAACACTTTAATTAATCAAAGAGAGATTCTTGGGGCTATAATGGGCTCACCTACAAGCTTCATTAGAGCAACTCCTGCAGAAGCGTTACTCACATACTTTAGGGCTAAATTAGTTTGCTTTGTTACCAATTCACCCCTCCTTACAAAACTGCCAACCGATGTAAACTATCATTCCAATTTTCCCTTTAAAATAAACTCACCGTCGGCGGTCCTGTCGAGCTCCACTCTGCCGGGCAGACCCGTCAAACTTTGAGCCCCTATCAGTCTGACCTTACAGGGACTCCTGCGGCCCAGAATGCTGTCTATGCAGTAAGAGGAGAGCAGTGTCGGGGATTTACTGCTCTTCCTCTCGCCCCGGTCGTGGATATCTTCCTCAAACTGACCGCTCATGTCGACGCTTCGGTTTGTCTTTCGGTAACGCCTGTCAGTCTCCCTCTCTCTACCTCTCTGCCCTTCCTCTCTCTCGGAGTCTTCTTCTTCTTCTTCTTTTTTTCTTCGGCTCCTCTCAGGCCGGCTCGTCTGTTTACCGGGACCGCTCACTCCTCCCTCCTTCTCCTTCTCCTCTCTCCCCTCTGTCACTCCTGTGTCACACTCTCAGCTAATGACAGACAGCGGTTTGGC
Source organism: Haplochromis burtoni (assembly GCF_018398535.1). Taxonomy (NCBI): domain Eukaryota; kingdom Metazoa; phylum Chordata; class Actinopteri; order Cichliformes; family Cichlidae; genus Haplochromis; species Haplochromis burtoni. The sequence goes on from NW_024582362.1 coordinate 5,087,905, forward strand.
TGCCTCGCGTTGTGCTCCGGGTCTGCCAGGCGTTTCTCCGCTCCGCGCGCTCGCTCAGCATAGGCTACGTGTGGGCTGTTGCTGCGCTCTTGATTGGCTGGTGTGTGTGTATGTGGGGAGAGAGACAGCGCGCAGCTGCTTTATATATTTTACATTAAAGTTAATTTGAGGGAGAGGCGACAAAACCCGACATGGACTTCGCATTCCTCCGCGGAACGGACTCAAGCGGATGGAGCAGCAAAATCCAAAGAAACTAAAAAAACAACAACAAAAAAATAACGACTTCTCCAGCTCGTTGGTGTAAAATGTCTCTAACACCTTTGCTTACTCTAATTTATTAGCGATATAGCCTCATTTAATAAAGCAATGGGGTGCTGACAGGCTAACAAGTGTAACAATGTCATTAGCACAATGACTTTGGAGGAAAGTACCACACATAAGGCTACAAAGCACAATTTCACAGCTTTTTTTCCTTCCCCAGGTAACACGCCATTTCATTTCAAAATAAAAGCACACGCGTAAACGATAAAAATAATAATAGCTGACTTTTAAGTTGATGTTGCTGGCTTACTGGTGCTAGCTAACCGGGTATGTGCATAAAAGAGAGTTGGGGCCTATCAGCTTTTTTGGGGTAAAGGCCCACTAACAGCTAGCCTACTTGCCAAGTACATTGTATATATAAAATATGGTATTAGCAGTATAATTTATAATACTACTCGGGACTAGTAATGCCCATAATGACGAAGATATTTAGATTATTTTATTAGTAATTTTATAACATAACGATAACATTAAAAAATACTATACTAATATAATAATAATAATAATAATAATAATAATAATAATAATAATAATAAGGAATAGGCTTTTGTCTTCTTTGATCATTTCCATGGTCTTTATTATTACTTTTCTACTATAATGATAACTATAACATTTTAGGCTATTTCTACATTAGTTTTAAACTCATGGCTAATCCTTGTGCCAACATGCAAAAAAAAGAAAACAAAAATCTGGCGCGGAGTTTGTGTTTAACCACTGCACCTGCGTGAGCCATGTCACAGACTGAGTCACATAGAAATATAAAAGATCAACACAGAGATCAGAATTTTGTAGCTTTTAAAAACAAAAGTTTATTTTGATAGGAGTATAAGCATTAATGCATGCATCTAATTAGTCTATCTATCTATCTATCTATCTATCTATCTATCTATCTATCTATCTATCTATCTATCTATCTATCTATCTATCTATCTATCTATCTATCTATCT
>NW_024582362.1:5089193-5097574 GCF_018398535.1 Haplochromis burtoni
TCTATCTATCTATCTATCTATCTATCTATCTATCTATCTATCTATCTATCTATCTATCTATCTATCTATCTATCTATCTATCTATCTATCTATGTCTTACTTTCTGTCTCTCTTCAATTGCCTGCTCTCTGCTGGAGTTGGGGATTGACTTAAAAAGTGAGGGTGGCGCGCGGTGATGAGACGCCGCACGGGGAGTCGCAGGGACTCCGCTGTGGAGAGGGGGAGAGATGGAGAGATGGATCGAGAATGTAATTTTAAATGAAAGTCTATTTAACCCGCTGTGAATGGCATGACCCCTATCCTCGCCTCAGAGCCCATCACTGTTAAAAGGATCATTTTCAGAATTCAATCCAAAAACTTCAGCAAGCTGCAATTTACTCTCTCCCACTCTCTCTCCTCTTCCCCTCAGTATATATCTGCCCAGCTAGAGCTTCACAGCAGACGAAAAATAACAATAAAATATATGTCCAAGATTGCACAAGCTGCCCCCCCTTCTCTTCTCTTTTATCTATTTTTAAGTCAGAGCTTTACGGCCCCTTTTGTGATTGGAATTGGAATAAGAGCGCAATTGATCTCAGCAAAGTTAAGTTAAGGTGCAGGTCGCTTAGTATTAGAAGAAGGTAAACCCACCTAACTCGGTTTCATCTCCTTTTTTTCTTTTCATTTAAGAGCCTTACAAAAAGTTAACATAGCTGCTTTTATAGAAGTATCGGCGGGAGTGTAATATGAGAGGAAAAGTAATGCTTTTTTGATAGCATTAACCTTTCGTGGCGCACATTTCCTCAAAGGCCTGTGAAATCTGCGACACGAGACGGCACAAAGACAACAGCCAATATCGTCTCGTCATCCGCGTTCACGATAAAACACGCAGTCCTGCATGCTGTCACCTCACTGATGGTGTCACATTTAATCTATCTGCAACTTTTTATTAGCATTATTATTATTTTTCTTTTATTGTGTGGTGTCACAAACTTCCGAGCTTGTTTATTTTGCACGCAAATCAATGTAATGAGTGTAATAACAATATAAAATGTTATGCCTTTTCCCTGCGCGGTCACAAACAGACGTGCGTAATACAGACGGGTATTTAGAGTCGCTCTGTAATTTGGGGGCCACAATTTGATTCATTTATCCGCACACTGTTATTAACCCTGTGGAAAAAGAGATGTCAGCCGCCATTTCAGCCAGCAGGACATCCGCGCTTTGTTTAAATGCACTAATTACGCGCATACATTAGAGGGGGACGGAATAGCCTGAGCGTAATTTTCACATTTTTCAGTTTCCCGTCTGTTTGACGTGCAGGTGAAGAGATGGCGGAAAGAGGCCGCCTTCAGTTGCAGCGCCACCTCCCCACCCCCTCCCCACCCTGTATTTTCATAACATCCTAACTTGATAATATCCAAGGGGAAACACCGGCTTGTGCGCTTTTCTGTTCGCTTAACGCTCGCATACTGTGGCTGTGCAGCTGTGAACTAGACCCTAGAAGTCCAGAGGCCTCTCAACACATTCACGCCAGTAGGAAACTAATGACGCATTTAGTAGTGCATGCGTGCATTTTAATGGCGTGCCTCGGCCTTTTTTTTTTCATCTGTAACGCATGCCTCGTCCTCTCTGAAGGCCAGGGAAGTGATACTCATGAAGTCCATCTAGGGCCAGCAGGTTGCGGTGGACCTATAGCAGGTCATTCAGCTGGCGCCATCTTCTGGACGGAATAGCAAATTGCTCGCACAGGTGAGCATATTGCACCATTCATGTGTAACCGCGCTTTCCTGCTCCATCCTCACCACTGCCTGTATTGCCAGTTCATATGGGTGGATTAAATGTAATCAAAGCGGAAACCTCCACCCACCTTTAGGAGACAGGTCTGCATGTGAGGCATTTCATATTATTATATTATTATTGTAATAATTTTTTTAAACTACTAATTTGCCGTTGCGTTTTCCGCTGCCCCCTCAAGTTTGCCTCCGCTTTGCATCGCCATGTTGCACCAACTGTCCTTGGTGACGACGGCACATCCTCCATCCATCCCCGCGCTCTGACATAATTGGACACTTGCTCTGCTTGAGAGGCCAAGCAGGAAAAAGAAGGAGAGAGAAAGCGAGTGTGTGTTGGGAGGGGAGGGAGGCTTTTAAGGCGCGCGTAAGCAAAGTTAATTAGCGGTTATTAACAGCCCGCATAATGAGAGCGAGAGGGAGTCAATTTAATGACTTTGTTAGCGCGAGTTCAGAGCGACAGGCGATGATCGAAACAACAAAGGCGAGCGCGCACGCAGCCATCATGCGTAATTTCCAGCGGTAATGCGGTCTGATCAGAAACAAAGGGTTCTAATTTCGTTCAACTGACTCGATAATTTGTCCTTATGTAAGGAAAATAATTAATGACTTAATGCTTCAACAGAAGTAGCTTTCCTTGGGAGAGGGTTTTTTTGGAGGCCTAGTTTGCTGGAGAAGGTGGTAAGGAAATCAATTTCCAGACCCATAATTATTTACATCATGAATTTAAAACGTGGACGTGTGCCTCTGCTCCCAGTTAGTGCGCAGACGAGGGAGAGTCTATTAGGAGAGGAGAGAAGGAGTTTCGCAGTCTCCTTCTCTCAAGCAAATTGTGTGTGGCAACAAATGGGCCACTTGTTATAATGTAGGATAATAGATTTAGATATTAGAACAAACAGCAAACCGCGAAGGATATGGACCGGATGTAGTTTGGCAAACCGTTAAATGTAATAATAAATGCAATATTTAATGCAGTTCATCAGTGCAGATCTGAAGGGTTTGGTGGCAGATGATTCCTGGTTATACTCTGGAGTCCAGCCTCATTCACGGCTGTATCCCCCCCCCCCAGTGCAGGTCACTGTGGCTACCGCCTCGCAAATCATCCAAGCGCCTGCATGCGCGTCTTTACGCATGATTTCATCATTCCACAGATGGGTTGAGTCGGAGGAAAGATGTGAGCGCCATTATCGATTGAGGGAACATGAGACGCCTGCGGGCCACTCTTGGATTCATGGCAGGTGGATAGGTCACCCACACGAGAGCGGCAATTTCACGGCCCTCATTGTCTCCACTGATTACTGCTTTGATCACAGGAATCAAGAGCCCGAGACTCTCGTAAACCTCCAGCGTGGTCCAGGGAGCTCGCGAACTGAAGAGGTCATCATGCTTCATCATCACCATAACCATCAACATCATCATCCTCATCATCACCATCCTCATCATCACCGCTAGTTGACCATACCAACCTGGGGCGCTGTGTGTTTTCACAGGCGCGTTGCCCTTTTATTGATTGCGTGCCTTAATTTTAATTCGATTGCGCGAGTGTCAAAAATTCCGCAAGAATCATCCTAGTAATGAGATAATCAAAGTAATATATGCAAATCAGTTATGTTGCCAGCTTATCAAAACCGGAGTGCCCCCCCTTGAGTCTGAAGAAGTCCATTTATTCAGTTAGTGGCAATACCTTGCGCAAATGGCGCGATGCAAATGACAGTTGATTAGACTAAATTAAGAACCTCGTTTCTCCCTGACCTTGTCTGAGTTTTATGTAAATTCTTTTTTTCCCTTTTTTTTTTTTTTTTTGCTTTAATGTGATAAAAGTGCATTTTTAAAACCTCGGCCTTTGTAGATCTGAACAATATTTTCCACGAGAAAAACAATGGCCTCAAAACATAACTCAGTGTGTCAGTAGCTTGGATGATCCCCTGACTGGCTCTTTTGTGTCTGTCTTGCTGTCTGTCACAAATCTCAGTATACCTTGACCCTGGTGCAACACCCACAGTGACAGAAAGTGTACCGTGATAACTTCCTTGCTGTGGGGGAGTGTGCCTGGAAGATGGACTAGGTGTGGGCGCCTCTGGGTGTGGGTCTCCTTGTGTGTGCCTGTGTGTGTTTACACAATTATGTGTACTCATGTGTGTACCATAACATATTGTCTAAGGAGACAGAGAGAGTGCAGTTCAGACTTCCTCTCTGTGGGGTGTGCGGGGCCTGTAGATGGGAAAGGAATAAATCCAATATAGATTGCAGGGCTGCGCTGCCTCCCGCTGGGGACCCTCAGACTTGCAGGCCAGGATCGAAGTGCTTTTCTCCACCTAAATTGGCCCGAGAGGCCGCAGGAGCAGCCGAGCTACACCCCCAGCACTGGGACTGCCTACGACCTAATGATGGTGCTGGGGACAGACGCAGATATACTCATGCGTACACACAGACGGAGATGCACGCATTTTATACGTACACACCCGAAACTCACACGCAATCATGCCCAGATTGATATAACATCAGTCACACTCTTGCACCAGTCAAACACACACTTTGAGAAGAAAACCACACAGATATAAACACACCCTCCACGTTCTCTGATGTTGAACACACTCATTCCTTGTCCAAAGACCATTCACCTCAAGCCTTCCTCTTCACATCTTAGGCCACCCCTCAAACCTACCTCAGCTAAACTACAGATTTAGAGGAGGCATCCTCACTACCTGTTCGCACACTCCAGAGAGGGAGGAGTGAATAGCATAACTGGCACCACACCAAGTGTCTGGACTGATATGCACTGCTACCATTTGGTTCCCCTGCAAGGAAAACACCACCAGCTCCCCAATGCCATTACGCTTCCTGCCAAACGTCCCGGCACTGTCATTTTGGTTCTGTCCAGGGAGCTAATTCTATTTGTGATGATGTGCCGCTGGGAAGGGTCCAGAAACAGTGTGACAAAATATCCTATAGATGGACATTTGTGGCTCAGTGAGTCTCGGTACCCGCTCGCAGGGCATTAAATGAACTACATAGCTCATCTCTAGAGTGTAGAGCTGGAAGATGTCATGAAAGACCGTGTGCCTTTTGCAGATACAGTTACATTTCTGCATTTTATAAACCATTTTAAATCACTTTTCTTTTCATGGGAAGATTTACGTCATCTTTCTAAACAGATTATTCTATAATGCAGATCGTAGCGCGATCTCACCAGCTCGCACGTCACAGTCTTGCTGGCTGTCTTCTCTGTTGCAGGGAACTCACTTATTACAAAATGAGTGTGGTTAAAAAGAGGATTCAGTGTTTTTAAACTGTTTCGTGGTTACTGCAAAGTGTAAGAGTTTATAGATATGCTATACCGTTTGCTTTGTAGGGCAGGACAGAGCTTTCCCATCCTGTAATAACACTGCTATAGAGCCACTGATATCCTGCTTTTTTGTGTTTGCACTACCATCTTGTATCTTTTCTCTCCTTCGTTTTGTCTTCTCTACTATTTTCCACTTTGTATTTTCTCCCTTTCAGCTCGCTCACGCCTCTCTTGTCTCTTGATACTGACACATCTTTTACCCTGTTGTCTTCAATAGTCCACTTGTGTCTTTGCTATGGAGCAATTCATTCAGTTGTCCCTGGCTACACCCGGCTGTTTTTTTGCTTGCAATTTTCACGTATCGCCTTTTATTTATTTATTTATTTTTAAAATTTAATAACTCATCTATGCCCTTGGGGAAAGCACATTTTGAGTTTATGCGTGTGTGTTTGTGTGCGGCGCAGACACAGAGGATGCATACTAAATATCCTGAATGCAAAGATAAGTACGTGCAGTACACAAACATAGGCCAGAAACACATACACGACAAAATCCTTTTGACATCAATAATTGGTAAATCCTCTGATTAACTTGTAAGAATTGTCCTTAGAGTGCTTAAGTAATTGTGTTTGTGTGTGTCCTTTTTTATTGCATGCACCCCCTCTCTGTAAAGCACATCTTTATAACCAAGCAATTCCAAAGCAATTTTCTCTGTGGGAGGAGAGTGTAATTTTCTATTCTGTGACACTGTGATGTGTAAGAAACTGGGAGCTGGCGCTAAAAGGTGTCTGTAGTGTGTGTCTTGGTGTGGGTGTGAGCCACTTTAATGGCCAACGCGGGGCGGGTGGCGGTGGTGGTGAGCGGGTGCATGTCAGGAAGGCCATCATTTAATGACTCCCAAATAGTGCCCTCCTCGTTAGAGCTATCGTCCTGGAAACGCGGGGCTGTGAACCACGAGAGCGCCACACGCTGCAACAGTCTTTTATCTTCATATTAAACCATTTGCATAACATTACCACGATAGATAAGATTCAGGAGATACTCAACCTACTCAGGGAGCGACAGAGAGAGAGTAGACACAGGAGACACAGAGAGGGTATACTACATGTCCTTGCAAATCTAATCAGCGTTAAATGGAGCTGTCAAATGTGTGTGTGTGTTGTGTGAGTGTGCATTTGCTACTGGAAGGCTCATGTCAGGAGTCATTTAACATTAAAGCGCAACAGTATATAACAGGGCTGTAATTACAAAATGCAAGAATCCAGATGTGACATCTAAATACAGCAGTCATTTATCGGTGATACACAAAATAACACCAAATGGCGTGTGCACTTATATGTCCTTCACAAAGTTGAGTTTTAATGTTTTCTTTTTCTTAACGTGTCGCACAAATTGTATTTGTGGCAGCAGCTCTACAGAATACAAAGAAGTAGCTAATTAGAACAAATTACATTACTAGCATTTTCAAAATTGCAGACATTATTTGCATTGACGGCAGCATTTTGTGCAGCATCAGCAGACTAACAAAAGGCTGAAATTCGTGTTTTTTATAGGCACACCGAGCTATGCTGTTTAAAGTGGTTTGCTCTGTTCTGAGGACTGTCAGATCTGCAGCTGCTCTTCCCTGCTCAAAGAAGAAAAGACTTATTCCAACAGAAAGAGCAGGAAAATGTGCAAGCACACGCTAATTAGTTGTTGCTACTTGCCACTACCCGATTAGCACAGTCAAGAGTCCTGTTGATCTGTACAGTATATTGCGATTAGTATGGATATAGTGTATGCCACTCTGCCACGTCTAAGCCACTCACAGGTGGAGTGAATAGCATCGACCATCTCATTACAAGTCTCTGTTCTTCGCAATCATGTGGATTAGTAACACTCCCCGATGGCACCAGCCTCCAGCTGGACAATGTGCCTCGCCCCCACCAGTGGCTCTGGTTATTAAAATCCTGTATTGAGCCTGAAGCTGAGCATTTCTTTGTCGCTATCTTGGCATTTTGAAACTATATGTGATAAGTGACGGATACTTCAGTTTACAGAAGGTAAGGCTAAGCCCACCCTGCTTTATCGTCCTTTTGGACACAAATAGGGAAGATAAGAAATGAAACTAGAGACTGAGAGCGTGAACTGACCAGGAAAGTACTTTCTGCAGTCATACTTCAAGAAGCAGAGGGCTGTTTTCCTATTAATTTCTATACATCTATATATTTTTTTGTAGTCAGATCCCTGTTCTTCATTAGGAATTAAGATTTTAGGCAATTCATCTTAAGCTTCACTATGTTGATCATTTATACTTTACTTAATACTCCATAAGAGCTACTTAGGAACTGCTCACAAAGAGCCCAAAGTGCTGAACTGTTCTCAAACCTCCACAGATCCCAAACCGGTCGAGCATCTGGAAGCTGTATCGGAAACAAACCTTCACCACTGCACCCCCCTAGTTCCTGTGTCCAAACCAAGATAGATTTGAGCTGTTTTGATGACATGAAGAGGACTTGCACAATATTTGTAACAAGGTTTTAATGTTGTGGCTATAACCACACTGGATTACAATTCCCTGCTCAGACTCTGGTAGAAGTTTAAGTGTAGTTTAAGGGTATAAATAGTATATTTTAAAAGTATTATGACAAAGCTTCAGGTGAATGCTTCAGGCCCTGACACTGACTCGATAAGAGAAAATACCATTGTGCTGTTCAGCTATGGTTCTATGTATGTGTGGGTAGATGATCACTGATCGACAGCTTCCTGACTCTGCTTGCTTGAAAATACCCAGTGGAACAGGGCAACATATAATTTTTATGTGTATTACCACGCATCGTCCCTAGCATACATCTGATCAGTTTGTGAAAAACAAACAAACAACAAATAAATAACAACTGTGAGCCATACAGGACACTTAAATAACTAATTCAACCTAATAGCATACCAGAAAATCGTTTTTTAAAAGGTTAATCTCTCTTTGATATTTTTAACAATACTTTACCTGAATAATGTTTTTGTTTCTCAAAGCAGAAAAAAGGTTTTGTCCTTAATGCCTGTCACAATAAAAGACTGTACACAGAAAGGTCTGGGCACAGATTGAAAGATACGCTGTGTCCTGGATCGGGTGGTATATCACGGAGGATTTGACACTATGTTTTCTTTCTGTGTGTATTTTGAGTGAACTGAACCTTTAATGGTAAGACTAAGGCTAAGGGGGCAAAAATGAGTGTAGGCTACTTGCGTGTGATATGAAAGGCTAAAGATGCCATCACAAAACAGAATACTTACTCTATGTGTGTGTGTGTGTGTGTGTGTGTGTGTGTGTGTGTGTGTGTGTGTGT
>NW_024582362.1:5097597-5215952 GCF_018398535.1 Haplochromis burtoni
AGACTGTGCCAGGTGAGTGTACCGTTTACCATCAAACCATTGAATTCAGCAGGCATCTAATAACAAAGCATTTATGGCCCACTTACGCATGCATAGATATAACTGTCAGTAGGAAACAACAGTCCCTTTTCTCCGTCTCCAGCTATTTCTTCTTCTCTTAAAACACACAGGCACCATCCGGATTGGACCCAGATACTCTAGAATTCTATCATCAGACTCGGGGATGAAATTAAAATCGCTCATTTTCTTTCTCCATACAAGGAGCAGATCAATTTCCGGAGACTGGGACGTGATATTTTCCTGCCATTGGGCTTTCTCGTCTTTGGCACAGCACCCTGACTGGCTGCCAGCGGGAGGCCCGGGCCTGACTGCACGCCTCGCCGGAGAACAGTTACTTCTGCCGCGGCGAGTTTATTTGCGCCTCGCTATGAGAATTGCCATCATTTACCCTTCCCCAGCGCCCCCCTCCAGAAAGAGAAAAGAAATAGACAAGCAGGGAGAAGCGAGGCAAGAATGAGAAAGGCGAAATTGATTCTTTTTGATACATGCTGCCTGGGGGACATTAGGCACACCTCGTTTGACCACCTATTTCAAGAAATGAACTGAATAAATTTTGCGTGAAGTAATGTATAGGCCTTTTAGAGGCCTTGCGCTGTTGTTTTCGCTTTATGAGGAACGACGGGCTCGCTGCAGCGCGCAGAGGTCATCTGAACAGACGCGAATCCTGGTTTTAGGAAAACGAAATTAATTGTAGCTGTACAAGAATGATAACCCACTTTACATGAAACAAGAAGTGAGATTGTGTTGAGCATGGCGAATGTGCTGAAAACACTGAAATCTGCAGGACTGGCGGGCCCCGGGGGTCAATGGCATATTAAACAATTCACGCAATATTGAACAAACTCTTGTTGCCCAGATGTTCGCTTTGCAGGACGTGGGGATGTGCATGGCGCCCGTGTTTGCACAAGTAGTGCGCATGAGGTCACCACTTCAGCAGAATGAGAACTCTGGCATAATATGTTCTGCGTATGATGCAAGCTTCTGACCGCCTAGCACCCGTTGTTACGCCCCACTTAAAAACGAAGTGTTGTTAATACATTTTTCTCTGTATGCGCTGTCAGTGATAGGATCGCTGTGCCATTTAAAACCATGACTTGGACTTTAATCCCTCAGTGTTCCTTACCTGCATCACAAATTTCTTTTTAGTCGGTCCTTGTTTGTCCTGGCAGGGACACCGGCCCTTGTTTGTGCACACTTTGACCATCCGACCCGTCCTTTCCCTTTTACGTGTCCCCCAGCTGTTACGTCACAGAGCCAGTCAAGGCCTAATTAAACCCAGATTGGGAAAGCGTATAAATCCCAGCCCCTTTTCCCCAGTCTGTCCAAACAGCAACATGCAGACACCCCGAAGTGGATTTTAGTCGAAGCGAATACATTAAGAAGAAAACTGCAAGTCGATCCGTAACCACTGTGACACGCTCAACAGCTGCTACAGAAAAAGTTCTGACACACAGCAAAATGGCTGGACTCAAGGTAAGGCAATTCCTCGAAGCAAAACTGTTGCTAAATGTGTAAATATTCAATTATTATCGCTTATGAGCTGCGTCTGTGTCGACTATCAGACTGTGCATTCATGTGGAGTTAGGGTGCAGAACTATATCATACAGAAATACAGAAGAAAAGTTTGTATTTTTTATTTATTTGTTTTGCACCAGAATGTGTGAAATTCATGCGCCTTAAAGCCACCACAGCTCTTGTGGCCGCAGACTGAAGGGAGGCGTTTCCTCCAACCAATCAGAGCGCTGCATTTTGCAGCTGCCCAGATGTGGTTTGAAGTGCCTAAATCTTTTTTAATTTCATTGGGAACGCTTCAATTTAATTGCAAAAACATGATTTTAAACCCCAGTTTTCCAATTTATTGCCATTGCTGCAGAATTATGGTGATGGGCTGCATTAAGTAGGCATTTGCTTAGATTACTTTTTTTTTTTATATATAGAACCTTTAATATTTGACTGAAGGTTTCAAAGTCATGACACCTACTCAAATGCAAAGCTTTGTCTATAGTGGAATAGTTAACAAACTATCCAAGGACTGCTGGGATCATTGCCAAGTCGCGCTTTGCTGCTCTAGCTCTAATAAACTTTTAAGAGGACAGAAAACTGACTTTGTAAAGCATTCCTTCAACTTGGGACACTCTGGAGCTTCCAACAAGCACTTTGGCACATGATCACGCACACATGGAAACCATCTGTGTCTGTGAGTGTGCTTTCTTGCAAACTCACAATGACTCAGCAAGATGTGTGTACACTGTGACAAGTTTGATCCTCCTGTGGCAGAAGAGACGCGATCAGTAGAGGTGCAGGCGAGATGCAGAACAACACTCTTATCCTAGATGGAACATTGATCAAAACATGCTGCAGAGGATGTAAGTGTAATTAGGCTGTTTCTGTGGCACAATAACACAAAATAATGGATGACTGCAAGGGGGGAAATTTGGCATAACTGCAGTTTGTTTTATCATAGATCTAATGTGAATCAATATGACAACAATTAACAAAAAGACAAGCCTTAATGACAAGCCTTCAAGTTTAATTATAACCAGCATGAACACATTTATCCTGCATTACAATGAAGCTGCATGATGTATTTTTTTATTTTTCACTTCAACTTGTCTCCATTTGTGTGTTGGATGTGTGTTTGTCTCTTTCAGTACATGAGCGGTTTCGGGAACGAGTTCTCATCTGAAGACCCTCGCTGTCCTGGATCCTTACCCGAGGGACAGGTAAAAACCCACACTGGGCTCCTTTTGTTATTTATTCATCATTATTTTCTAATTGTTGAAAATGAGGGTAATTGAACACCATATATAGTGTACATATACACACATTACAGCATTTTTTTATGTTCCATGTGCTTGCAGAATAATCCCCAGGTCAGCCCATATGGCCTTTATGCCGAGCAGCTCTCCGGCTCTGCCTTCACCTGCCCGCGTCCAGCCAATAAGAGGAGGTGTCCTTTTCTGTTTGAAACCTAAATCAGGCTTTATAGTGACTCCAAATGGATCCCAGACAATATGGATAACTAAACATTTCCCTTCCTCTTCTTTCTCTAGCTGGTTGTACCGCATCCTTCCATCTGTTAAACACAAGCCATTCACCTCGGTTCCCTGTGGAGATCTAACAGAGAACTGGAACGAAGTGGAGCCTGATCCTAACCAGGTATATCAACACAAGGAGTCCCTGCTCATTTTGGGCTTAGTTACAAATCTTTCATCGCTTTTACATCTGTGTGGTAAATGTTCAGCCGAAGCCATAACAAAGTTTAGCATAGCATTTAGCCGTCCCAGTGCAACCAAATCTATGCACTGTCTTCTCTAAACCTCACATTAATGCGGTTTAATTGTGGTAAATGACACTGTTTGGGGGCCAGCAGATTCCCTTCATTTTCAGTATTGTGCCTTTAGCTTCACATTTACCACACAGCCTCCAAAGCTATACCGATGTTTTCGAAAAGGAAACAATTTCAAGCTCTTCACACTGTTAAAAGTAACAGTGTTGTTTCAATCCATTAAAAAATGCTGGCGACATAAGAGCACATACAGCCACAAATTTCAAATCTGTGATTGGTGGCGACATGCTGTACGTGACACCATCATCATCAAGTTTGTCTGTTTCAGACAAGTTTACGAAAAGCAATGATGAAGCATAATAAACAGTAGATATATTTATACATAGTAACTTATTTAGAAAATATTTTCCATAGATTGATTTCTTTAAATACACTGAAGGTGCACAATAGGTACACTACAACGAACCGCTTCAAGTAAAAGTTAGTATTTTGCAAAGCAATCTACTGCTACTCATAAATAGAGGTAAATACTGTAAATACTAATAGCTGGGAAACTAAATATAAACAGCAAGCTAGTAAGTAACAAAAACAAACATATTTATTGAAGCTGTAAAGCAGGCCCACGGTGAAATAATGGTGGTTCTTATAATTTTACAGTAAAAATTTGTTACAGTGCAGATTCTGACTCTGAGGTTTCTTTCACAGCTTCGATGGCTGCCATTCACCATCCCCAAAGCTACAGAGAAGAAAGTGGACTTTGTGGCTGTAAGTCAAGCTAATTATTTCTCTTATTTTGAATTTTTATGAAAATTTCCATCTGATTTTATTTGCGTCCTCCTCCACGTTTCAGGGTTTGCATACTGTCTGCGGTGCTGGAGATGCCAAATCTCGTAATGGCATTGGCGTCCACGTGTACACCTGTAACACCTCCATGGTCGACAGGTGAGAATGTATAAATTATGTGACGAAAGGATATATTTTTATTGATGAAAAACATTTCCAGCCTTCCTTTGATCTTATTTTATTCTTGTTCCAGGTGCTTCAACAACTCAGACGGAGACTTTCTGATTGGTGAGGAAAGGAGCGCTGTTGTTGTTTTCGCTGTCATCTATCATAAGAACAATGATAGCTCAAACATCAGCCTGCCTTCTTGTTCAAATTTTCTTTTCTCTGTGTCTCTCTTTGTCTGTTTGTGTGCGCAGTCCCTCAGCAGGGAGAGATCTTGATCACCACAGAGTTTGGGAAGATGATGGTCGAGCCGAACGAGATCTGTGTCATCCAGGTGGGCTGTATGTTTTCCATTTCCCCTGTTTTCAAAGAAATCTGCCGTTGTGTCTGCCCCAACATCCCACTTACCATATTTAGAAAGGCATTGTTTGGTGCTTTTTGAAAGTGACCTCAAAAATAAGCGACGGTGGAAAAGAGGTTTTAAGCTACCGAAAGCCTGACCACCTGGACAGCAGCACGTGTGCTTTTCAAAGTCCATTCAGAACTGAAACAGCACACAGTTGATACTTAATAGGACAAAATTTCCTCTCACTGCCACTTTTCACATTTTTTTTTTTTTTTTTAGCAAGGGATGCGCTTCAGTGTGGATGTGTTTGGGGAAACCAGAGGCTACATACTCGAGGTGTATGGTGCCCATTTTGAACTGCCCGACCTTGGCCCAATAGGTTTGTATGATATTTGTGAGTCTATATAAGTGCAGCATACGTCTTTGTCTTCACTTTTCCTTGGAACGTGCTCACCAAGCTCCTTTACATCTATGTCTTGGAACAGAATGTCCATGTCTAAAACTGTTCACACTTTTCTCTGCGTAACTCACTCTGTGCTCAGAGGATAAATCTTGCTTAGAAATTTTATTAAGGAGATTAACATCTGCTGTTTTGTTTATAGAGTACATATAAAAAGCAACAACAACACAAAATCCTTCTTTGAGCAGCATATTGCTGTTAGATATTTAGGAAACTAGTGACTAGCTTGTGATTTCTGTGTCTTCCTACATATAACAAAAATATTTCTTGCGCCCACCAAAGATGTTTTGGCTTTCCGACAAAGCATCATGGCTCTAAAAATAATGTTTTATCATTAAATGTATTCGCACCTACAATTGTTTTAATCTTTATTTTACCTTTATTCACTAGCTGGGCCCACGTCCTCACTTTAGGTTGGACAGCGTTTTAGTAGGTAAAGCTGAATGCTTTGACATGGCTTGAGGGAAGGCCTCGAAGGGGAGTGGTGATGGCTTCCTGCCCTGGCAGACCCCCATGCACCAAATAGAAATGAACAAGTTAAAGAATTGAAAACAAGGAGGCAGGGAGGGTGGGGGAGGTAAACGAGAATGAACAGCTTGCAGAACTGGGTGAACCTATATAGACGACAGCGTGTTTGGAGGCGTGGTCCTGCTCCTGAAATTCCAATACATAATCTCCAAATAGTTAAAATATCAAAAAAATGCACAGCTAAATTGCTAAATAAGCTAACACCTTAACTACATGAAACCACCTGTGATTACATGATCTGTCACCCCCAATTGTTTCCTATTTTTTTTTTATTGTTATCATTGTCATCATGGTTATGCCTACACTGCCTTTACTTTGACACTTTGCGTGTGTTTTGCAGGAGCCAATGGTCTGGCTAACCCGAGAGACTTCCTGTGTCCGGTTGCATGGTATGAAGATCGCAAAGTGCCCACTGGTTACACCGTCATCAATAAATACCAGGGGAAGCTGTTTGCATGCCAACAGGTGGCTATTGTTGCACACAACTTCATCTGTATCACTGTACTTCCACGTGTACCTGTGGTCTGACAGGGACACACACACATACACACATGGCTTACTTGCCCTATTACCCTATTTAGTTTTGTGTCTGCTTCAGTGAACGCCATCGAACTGCCGCAGTGACTAACAGGAAACTGTCCAAGTGAAGCATATGATCCATTAGCTGCTCCTGCCGACTGAATTGCCATCCCTGATGATTTAATATCGAAGCATTAGCTGTTATCCATTCAGCAGGTTTCCGCCTCGACTCCCTTATGAGTCTTAATCACTCATAATTAGTTAAGGCATTCTGGAGCTGCAGACAGTGTACCTGTGAAGCTTTTGCTTTGTAGGAAAAAACCTTTTTCAAGTTAAGCATTAATTTCAACATATTTCAGCCGGGGAATGATCCTCCCCCTCCCGAAATGTCCTGTTGGGCGCATAATTGGATCGACACATAATGTCTGACAGGAGGTTTTTTACTGAGGCAGGGAGGAGGTGGGAGGAGAGGTTTGTCAGGGGTGGGGGTTGGGGGGGTTGTAACCGTGGAAACCATGTCAAACCACACTGTTATTATTCATCATAGGAAGTACACTAGGGCAAGATACTGTCTTTTCTTTTTTTGAAGCAAAACAGACCTCTTCCCATCTTCCTCTCTGCTTCTGCTTGAGTATCTGCCACCAGTTATATGCTCTTCGCAGAGAGTGGACCAGAGAGGTTGCAGGGGTAAGAAAATAAGATGGGGCGGTGGAGGCCTCGTATAAGGGAAGATGCTGCCGCTCCTGCCTGGTCCTGCTGTTTTGTTCCCCCGCAGAGTGCCGAAATTGCTCAAATTAACTTATTATTTGCTTGACTGGACCAATATGTTTGTGTTTTGTGTGCGTGTGCGCGCAAGTGCTCGCTCGCCTCCATTTTCCTCCCTTCATTTTAATCGAATGTAGTGGAGTTATCACAGATGAATGTCCAAGAAATTACCTGCACTGGATTTCCCGAAGGCCTCTTTGTACATCGACTACTGTCAGTTGAGTGTGTGTTAAGTTGTTTTCGGCGTTCATTAGTCACGAATGTTTGCGTGTGTGAATGCATCTGTGTATGTATATGTATTTGCCAGTATTCGTCGTTGGTGTGTATTAGCTGTTCGTGTGTGGAAAAGCTTGTGTGTAAAGGAGCAGGGAGGTCAGTATGGAGGCAGCTTGAGTTGTAATGAACTATATTGATTTTAGAGTTGCTGTTGAATGTCTTTTTTCGCAGTGACATTATCAGAACAGAGAAACTATATAAAATTGCTGTGGTTTTAACAATCAAGATAAAGAAATATCTCTGCACCCACTGCTCCCCTCTCCCCATAACTGCGCTGCTGCGAGCGTCAAAATGCTCAAAGTTTGGGAAAGTTTGATTGTGAAGCCAATTACCCCATAATACCTGGAGCCTCGTATCACAAAGAAAAGGGGGGAATGAAAGAGAAGAAAGGATGAAAGAAGCACACCCTCTTTCACAATCAACCCTTTTCATTATGACCAGTTTTTTTCTCTTTATGTGAAGAAGTACTCTCTCTGGGAATTTAAGATTACAAAGACATTATTCATTGTTCCGTTTTCCCTGTGAAAAGCTCAATTTAAAGCCTTTTGTGTTTGTTGCTTGGGTAGACTCCTCTTATTTGTTTTGTTCTGTGCTCTGCACGTAGGATTTCTCGCCATTCAATGTGGTCGCCTGGCACGGTAACTACACGCCTTACAAATACAACCTGAAGAACTTCATGGTTATCAACTGTGTGGCCTTCGACCATGCGGTGAGGGTTGTGTTTAGGGACACGCCAATAGCACTTTTGAATGCAAAAAGCCGTGCTCCTCACCCGTCGCATGTTTATGATTTCTCTATATAGGATCCATCTATCTTTACTGTGCTTACTGCCAAATCCACTAGACCAGGGGTTGCCATTGCTGACTTTGTCATCTTCCCCCCACGGTGGGGTGTGGCTGACCACACCTTCCGCCCACCATACTATCACCGTAAGACACACGCGCACACACATCCATTTACCCAGCCTGTGTCAAGGCAGTAGGTGAGAACAAACCACCTGCTGTATGACTCACTTCAATGGAGACCCCACAATAGTCTCCTTTTGTCCGATTTCATTGCAGACCTATAAGGCCATCTAGCGGAAATCAGTGTTACACCTGGCACATTCAACAGCAAACTAGACACATGACGCTGCTGTGTTACAGCTCCTTCTGCTTGTCACTGTAGGTAACTGCATGAGTGAATTCATGGGTCTGATCAAAGGCCATTATGAGGCCAAAGAGGAGGGTTTCCAGCCAGGAGGGGCCAGTCTCCACAGCATAATGACCCCGCATGGCCCGGACGTGGACTGCTTTGAGAAGAACAGCACTGCTGAACTCAAACCTGAGAGGGTGGCTGAGGGAACCATGGTAAACAAACAAAATATATATATGGTTAACACATGACCAAGTCGGTATCGTTTATCACAGCGTGCTTTTTTCCTATCACCAGGCTTTTATGTTTGAGTCGTCCTTCAGCATGGCGGTGACAAAGTGGGGTCTTCATACATGCCAGAAGCTTGACAAGAACTACTACCAATGTTGGGAACCTCTACGCAGCCACTTTAACCCCAACTGGAAGCCCGGCAAACAGTAGAAACCCAGTGATTCAGAATGCATTAAGAGCAAACAAATCAAAAATAAATATATCAAAATAAAAATTTCACTTCTCACAATCCAATGATTTATTTGTGTTCCCCGAGTAGATCTGTTGACAGAATAAACAGGAAGAATAAAGTAATTTCCTTCTCACAGAAGTATAAAACCAAATTGTCGTCACATGTGTATTTTTATTTTTAAGAAACATAACTGCAAAATTAAGGAACAATAAGAGGCAACCTTAGACCAGCATTCTGTTTTACTGAGAGGTGTTTGGTAGGACCACTAATGACCCTGTCTTTACCCCTCATGCCACTGTTGTACCAATATTGAGATTATCCTTTAATATCTAAATGACACTGCAGTGCTTCTTTATTTGACTATATATATAGTCTTGCTTTATGTTAAACGGGGGATCATTGATATCAGCATGTCTTGCATTTTCTTTTCCTGTGCCAATCTGAACTTATGTGAGAGGGGGGAATCGAGTCCTTCAGTCTGCAAGTAGATCCTCCTTGCCTCTGTGTATAACTGCAGACATGCAAATGGTACTTTCACACATGAAAGCCACATAACTTTGGTTTGACAATATAATTTTATTCGGTTAATAATAATTACACACATGGACATCATCTCTAGAACACACAGGACGAGGGTCTTTCTACACCCGGGCTCAAGATGACAAACTGAACTTGCGCTCGAGGGTACCGGCCTTAATTTGCTCCTCCTTCCTATCCTGTAAAACAGATGACAAACAGATGATAGGTTAGTGCGGTTTCCATAGAAACAAAGTCATATCGCCCTCACCCTCATCACCTTCCAGACGTTTTCTCAAACTCCATGTTTTATGAGTGAGCTTTTTATGATTTTCAAGCAGCTTTCCCCCCCCTTCCCAGCACCAAAAAAGGGGGGTTGGGACAAATATGATAGCCCAGCAGTGTGACAATTGGACCAAATTCTCCCTGGAATCTCAATTGGCGAGGACTTTGACGGTGAATCTCCATGACAATGGGGTAGAAAATGAAAGCAGGCAGCATTTTGGATGAAGCATTCATTTCTAACGTGAGCGGGTCTGTGTCAAAAGAAAGAAAACCAGATCAACGGTGCACCTACATGGGAATAATGAGTCCCAATCTTCAACTAAATAGCTTTTCAGGTTTCTATGACAGCATTTGTCACCAAATCACATTTTATGAATACCCAGATCAAATACTCTAAATGGTCAAATTATTACAGTGGCTGAAAAAATGACCACTATTGTAACAGTGTAAAGTAACCATGTAATCAATACTGAATTATTTTGTTTCCTGCAATAAATGTACTGATATTTTTTTAACCTCCAACAATACTTGGCAATTTACTCCTAGTTTCTATTGTTCTTGTTTTGGTTCTAGTCTCACACGTGCCTTTAGACAGCCTAAAGAGGGCTAGTGGGGCTTAAATTGTGGTTCAAGAGCTCGCTACAAACTTTTGTGATGAGAAAACACAGCTGAGCCGATTAAACTACCCATTAAGATCAAGCAGACAGCGAGTGAGAAGGCTACAGTGTTTCTTGTCTCATACCCTGTCTGTCTTGAAGATGTAGTAGAGGGCAAAGAGAGGTACAACTCCAAACATTGCACCCAGCAGAGAGGTCTTGTTTGTAGGCCTGAAGTGTGCGTAGGGATTGCCTCGTGCGTACACCCAGCGTGTCAAGGCAGGGTCTTCCTGTACAGACAGAAGTAAGCAATGACATTTATCACCATGTGTAAATGTAGAATTCACAGCGGAAAAATAGACTCCAATATTTACAACAAATCAACCAAAATTTAAAAGTCTCATAGTGACGTTAAAATTATTAATATCTGTTATACTTAAACCTTTTATTTTAGGTGGGGAAAACTCAGGAAACAGCAGAAAAGAGAGGGGGGGGGGGGCATTTTTCAAGGACAGGACATTTTTCCAGAAAAATCCTGGTGTACATATTTTAAACAGTTTACATTTACTTTACTGGTACATTTAATTTACTGGTATTGTGCTTGCTGGTCAATTTCATGAACTTAAGAGAACAAAGCCATTATAAAATGTAACAGTAAAAGTAACATAGCAAAATGTCTGCCTTTAAAACAATCCCAGCGCACACAGTATAGATGGAAAAATGAGGTAATCCAACTACACCACTGAGTACCATAAAGACGTTATGGAAGAACTGAAGTATATCCAGCCAGATGACAAACTAAGTCAGCATGAAGAGCTGCTACAGCTACTTTGGTTGGACATCTGCTATGACTTTAAGTTTTAGTGCAGAACCTGCACTGTAGCGATTCAAGTCATTAGATATTATACATGATATTCGGTTATACTGTGTTTTGATGGCCCACCATCTCTCATAAGTGTCGAGCTGGGTTGGGGTCCGGTGACAGCAAAGGCCATGGCATATGATTCAAACTATTTTATATAACGATGAAATCATTCAGTGAAACCTGGTGCCTAAAGGATGGGGGCTACTCCAAGCTGTAAAGACATGTTTCATCACAGGATACAATGACCCCTCACACTAAAGACTGAAGTGGACCCAAACCATGTCAGCGAAATGCTCCCTAGGAGCATAACAGAACCACGAGACCCCCTAATTTAAAACACTGCAGGGGTCGGGTTTTTTCTGTCACCAGTCAGTTTTCAGAGCACACCAGGAAGAAAGCAATCTGTACTGCAGCGCACGGTTCCCAAGACGTAAACGATCTTCATAATGCAGTAGTGACTAGCATGGAGTGGAAGGTCTCGTTTATAATCTTATCTAAAATTTAGACTAGATAAATACATATAGTCACCGCTGTGCCCCGCTAATGCTACCCGTTAGCATTCTGGCCAATAACTTGAGCCCTTTTCAAGGGTGACATTGCTAACTAGCAAGTAGCCACTCACAATGAGCTCTTTTCTGTGCGGGTTATTGAGTTGCAGCTGATATTGGCGCTTCAGATTTGCTCGCAGTGCACCCCTGGCTTCTTCGGCACGCCTCTGCTCCGGCGAAAGGTTGAAATATTCGTTTGGATCCAATGTTTTTGGCCGAGTGGCCAAGGGCGCCTCTCGGTAGTCCGCCATGATTGTTTAATGACTGCTGGAACGGTGGAAACGCGAGCTTGTGAAATCTCGCGTTGAGTGAGCGCCGTATTACCATAGCAACGTCAAACTCTGGCTGAACGAAGCAATGGATGCAGCGCAGGAAAGTGAAGAGAAAGTGGCTGACGACACATCGCCTGACAGTAATGATGACTTTAAATGTGAAGACATTTCTGCAGAAGACGAATTGAGTTTAAAAGAAGGTGAAGAAGACTTGGAAGCGACGGTGAAAGCCATCCAAGACCGGGCAGAAGCCAGTGCAAGGCCCAGTTCAACCAACAGAACATCCAAACCACCAGCCGTAGTTGACTTTTTACGGAACTTTCTCTTCCAGATGGGCATGACAGAAACCCTCGATTGTTTTCAAACCGAGTGGAACGAGGTGGTGCAGAAAGGACTGCTGGAGGAAGAGGGTCTCATGGTGACCCCATTCGTTCACATTGAAAACCAGCGTCTGGAAAATGAGCTGAAAACCGCTCTGAAGGAGATGGAGGAGTACAGGCGTGCAGTCTCTGCAGCAGCCGGGACTCTGGTGAGGGTGCAAAAAAACAGAGACTTTCACCGGATGCAACATAAGCGTGTTGTCCAGGAGAAAAACCTACTCATCGAGGAGATGAGGAAAGTCAAGATGCAGTGCAACAGCTACGAACCTGCGGTGAAGCGGATGAACGAGAAATATGAGGTCGTTTTAAAGCAGGTCATGCTGGCGGCTTTGGAGAGGGACAAAGCCTTCAGGGAGGTGAACTCTTCGTCAGTTCAACACGACACCCTCTGTGGAGGGGAGGAACGGGGAGGAGAGGCGGGCGTAGAGAAATACCCTTCAGTGACACAGCCGAGACCTCCGGCCCCTGCGCACTCAAAAAAATAAATTGGGTTGTTGTTACATTTACAAGAGTCTAAATATTAATTTGAACAAAATAATTTAATGTTTCTATGGTGAACGTAATTAAATAATGTATGATCTGCATGGAATTCAACAAATTAATTTATTCTTGGTGAGATGACACAATGATACAATCTAGTAAGAGTGGCTAGTTGCCTGAACTCGCGAATTGCACGAGATCACACGAGATTCCAAACCACAGGAAAATCACTGGGGTTATAAGAGGCAGAAAAGCATACACACACTATGCTATATGCACTGTTACCTCACAACAAGAATGTCTTGAGTTTAAATCCAAAGACACGCAGCTAGTGGGGTTAGATTAATTGCTGATTCTACCCATATGTATGAATGCTTGTCTGTCTCTCTGTGTTAGCCCTGTGATGGACTGGTGACCACCTATCCAGGGATGACCCTGCCACTGACTGGCCCCTAATTTAAGTTATTTAAATTAAGTTGGACTCAGTTGCACTAAATGCGTACATTAAGTAGGAATAACAGAATCTCATAATGTTAAAATAACATTTAATAGCGTGGAAATCCTTTCCATTGTTCTTTTCATGTTCATTCAAACAGTATTTTTTTTAAAAATTTTTGTTCTTTTTTATAAAAAAAAAAAAATCATTGTTGTCTGAAGGTGCTGACATGACCAACAAATTAAAAACACACAATAGAAGCCCAACATTCAGTTTATAAATGAGGGCTGGGGATTAATGTTTGGTCATGCACGCCAGCAGATTAGAGACCTGACGAGAGAAAACAAGAACAAGTGTGCTCAATTAAAACAAGTGTCCGATGAGAGGGGACTAGTTTAAAGCTACTGGTATGGACATACAGCATAGTCTCAGAGAAACTGAGATAAAGAATTACAAGCTTTAACTAAAACAGGAAAAAAATTAAGAGTTTCTTCAAGAGAAGAAGCAACTGGAGTGCAAACTCCAATACATGGACAAAAACCACCAAGTGCTTCAAATAATGCTTGATGAAGAACTGCATAAAAATGCAAAAATACTTCAAAAAAAGTGCAACAGGAAGAAATACAGAAAGAAAGGCAACCTGTTCTCCAAGACTAAGAGAAAAAATCTAGAACTGCAAGAATGTTATAACAAAATGAAGGACAAAAGATGCAGTGGAGCTTCAATGAAATGCAGAAGAGAATGCAGGAGTTAGAAGACATGTACAACAAAGCGTCGTACAACGAAGTACAAAGCTAATACAGGAGGTGAAATCTAAAAAACTGAGAGAAAAGCTTGAAGAAAAAAAAAGAAGCAACATTTAAGAACTGGAGAAAAGACTCAAAAAACTTGAGAAGCAAAATGCAGAAACAATCGATGACATAAAAAATCTCATCCTTCAGATAAAAGAGCTCCAGGAACAGTGCCTGAGAAAGAAGAAAAAACGCTTCCACTTTTTCAGGAAGAGGAACCCTCCTGCTTCCTCCTCCACCTCTCCTCTCCCCTCTCTCCCTTTCTCTCCTATCACCTCTCTTTGTCCACCCCTTCCTCTTCATCCCTTTTCTTTCTTTTTCCACCCTCACCCCCCAACTAGTCCAGGCAGTTGACTGTCCCTTCCTCAGCCTGGTTCTTTTGGAGTTTTTTTTCCTGTTTAAAAGGAGTTTTTCCTCCCCACTGTTGCCTAGTGCTTGCTCAGAAGGAATTGTTGGGGTTTTCTCTCCTCTGCCTCTTTCCACCTTTCTATCCCTTTGTTTTTCCACCCTCTTCTTTCACCCTCTTTTCCAACCTCTTCCTTTCATCTCTCATCTCCCTGTGTTCACTTTTGAGAACAGAGAGATAGGAGGAAACAATAAAGACAGTCAATCATATTTTTACATGCATCAAATCATTGTCTTTATTCATGAATAATCTAAGGAAACAGTGGAAAAAATAACACCTCTCCAAGTCTTAAAGATAATCCTAAACTAAACAGAAACAGCTCTGCACTGGCATGCAAGCCCTGTAGGGCACCTGACAATAAGCCACTATGGCTAGTCTCCATCTTCACCTAGCACACACTAGTCCTTGAGCGCACTAGCAACTGCTGACTAAATAGCCAGTGGCTCCCCCCAGCCTCTGAAATAACAATTCAATATCAAGTAAGGATTAAATAAGTTAAAGCAATGCTTAATCTTTCATTCAAATATAATGATAAGTTAACAGTGGGGACATTAGCACAAGTATAGAAAATGTCCCAATTCTTTGAATGTTTAAAATAGATTATTTAAGTCTCCAGTACACTTGGCACATTCCCTCCTTGCCTATAAAAGGAGGCCAAAAAGACCCAGACTGGTTTGACAGTTCCTGGGTGTTGGCGGCTGGAGGCCAGGTGGAGTCTGGAGGAGAGGTTAGAAACAGATCAGAAACAAATCTTAAAACGTTGGGCAGCTCTCTTCATGAGAGTTCTCTTAAAAGTAGTGTGGCAACAATATACACAACAGTTAGATGAAAGCCACTGCAATGTGCTTAGAAGTCTGCCCCTGTCCTTTCTGTAAGTGTGTGTGTGTGTGTGTTGTGTGTCTGTTGTGTTTCAGAGTAGGAGTTTTGCCCTTGTCTCCACCCTGACACCCGAGAAGCATCACTGATTACACACCTGGTTGCAGTTGGTCTGTTTTAAGATGGAGACATCCCCTTATTTGATGCCAGATTATTGTGCTGTGTGTGGTAACCTGCTTGGTGCATCCTGAGTGCAAGTAACTCAGGAAATTGTCGATTTGGACTTCATCCTCATTTTTAACAAGAATGAAAGTGCCTATATGCTGGAAGTGGGTCATCCGCCTGAGTGGTGTAGAGACAATGAGCTTATTGTTAACACCTCAAAAACAAAAGAGATGATTATTGACTTTGGGAGGTCAAGGGTAATTCCCTGGGCATCAGCATGAAGTAGAAGGTAGACTATCAATAAGCACAGAACACTCTAGAGCCATCTGGCAAACGGTTCAGGACCATAAGAAGAAGAACCAACAGCCTCAGGAACAGTTTTTAGCTATCATCACAGTACACAAGTAATTATAGACATATCATAGAAACTTCAATACAGATAACGCACTGAGGACACTTCTGACACCTTAAAGTGGCCAAATCATTTACAATGATGCTGTTTATCTCATCTGTTCTTACCATCTATTCTTTTCTTTATCCATCCTTTATTTATGCATTCATTTTATTTTTGTTATTGTTTTTTTTTTTTATCTTAAGAGATCTCAAACCATATTTCATTGTTCTATGTATAAAGCCAATAAAGATGATTCATTCATTTATTAATTCATTCATAATGTCTATGGCAATTGCTGGAGTCACTCAATGGTTCAGACATTATAGAAATTAACCACAAGAGGGCACTCTTTAGCAAGCTGTGGTTACTCTACTGTGACTGTAGCACACATTAACCGCAGTCTCAGAGAACAGTCTCTAGTAACATGTAAAAACAAAACAAAGAGAATCTGCTGAACAGCATTGAGAGATAAAATATTAAAGTATCAGTAAAAACCCTGCATACCCGAGTCTTTATTTTTCCACTCAGGTAAGAGTTCCTTTTGTAAGGAAATGAGCCACTAAACCGACTATGGAAGCTACGTTATACTGTGGATGACATTCACAGCCATAATTTTTTCCTCCAGGTGGGTCAAACAAGAATCCCCGGTATTGACTTGATTGCAGAAATGTTTGAGCGTGTAGATTTTCAACCATCAGAGACGATCTGATAGTTCCGTGGGATTTTTTTTAAATCCACAAAGATGATTAAATTCGAGTAAGGCTGAGCTGTTATACACCTTGTCATTGATATGTCTGTGGTATGACAATTGGATTATGCAACACTTATAGGAATGTAAGTCCTCACAGAGCTCTCTCTCTCATCTTGAACTTCATACTTGAGTAGCAGAGTGGTACAGAGATGCTGAGAGAGCTGTTTGATCCAGAGAGGGCCGGTGTAGCTACGGAACGTGTGACCAAATGATTTATTGTCCTCTCAGGACCTTTAAAGTGCAAGCCGCTCTGCAGCTTTGAAACATCTATTTACGACTTCAAAATTCAGAGTGAGACCACAAGGTTCAAAGAGACATTTAGGCTGGAATAAAATATTAATGTGTTTCTGGCCTGGCTGCCACCAGTCCCCCTTACGGACCCTGTGCTGAACTTTGAGAAGTTTTTGAAAGTATTTTTCTCATCTTGTCAGCTCCCAGAGAGCATTTGGCATTTTATTCCTTATCAGCGATGGTACGGGATGTTTACTTTTTGATGCACTTATTCTGCAAACGCTGACAGATACCAAAGATAATAATGTGATACAGAAGCAGCTACAGACTGAGAGATAGTGGAATGAAAAGGCGTGGATGATTTCTATCAGCAGCCTGCGCTATACCTTGCAAAGCTGTAATCATTCCCAGTAATCAGAAGTCATTTTGCGCTGGTTTGGTCTTTTAAAAAAGACGTCTACGCACGAGACTTGGCTTGAAAATTGGAAGCAGGTTTCTTTTTCTGACCACAAGCCAAAATTACTTTTCTTCTTATTCATCACCGAAGGCCCCTGAAGCGGTTTGTAGACGTAGAGACAGTGACCTAATGTGTTATGCTGCTCTCTCACGGCGCTTATTCATAATATTTCCCAGCCCAGAGACTCCATTACTCTGTTGCTCATGAGGAATGTAAGTGAGGAATGTAATGTTCCTTTTCCACCCTTGTTTTCACCTACAGGAACATCATCCTGCCACTTTAAGACCTCTGTAATTTCCACGAATGGCTTCAAAGCTAATGAAGTGCTGGCTGGAAGCAAGAGTCAAGTGGTATGTTATTTCCTGCCTCCCCAGCCCTTATTATCACTCGCTTTGACCGTCCATCCCTCCGCACTGATGCTTTGAGTTTGCGTAGACACAATTGCCTTTCATAGTTTTTCTAAGAACTTCTCAGCACGTAACTCCAAAGATGGCTCGGGCTGATTGGAATTCCTCCCCTGCCTGTCCCCTCAGCTCCCGTCTCCGCTGACAGCCCTGTCCACCTCACAGCCTGCGATGACCTTTAATGTCACGAAGAGGAAAGAGAATGAGAGGAACTTAACTTCCACTGTGCTTTGCTCAGGCTGAGCTGAACCCACCCGACATGCTTTCATCTCGCTGTCTCTGTGCCCATTTCTCCCATTTTACGCCCTGTTTCTGGAGCTGAATCATAACCAAGCTTGGATTTAAGCGAAGTTTTGCTCCATATCCTCCAAAATGTATTACAAAAAATTTCTCCTCTCCCAATTTATCATCACTTCTCTCTGCTGTCCAATTTAATCTGTATCTATGAAATTGGTCCACGCTGTCTGCGAATATTCCCTTCTTAATAAATCAGCTTTCCATGGATCTATATAGTGGGCATTGGGTAAAACTTACCAATATTTTCTGCTTTAATGTGCTGTGTAGGGCAGAGATTTGGGCCAGTGACTCAGCAGGCATCCATCACCTTCAAGGAGAGCCACACAGATGAATAGCCTTGGGATGGAATAGACAAAATCCTGCATTTTTTTCTTTTAGCCCTCCATCACCATCCACCACAGCGTTTAGAAAATCGTCACTGACATGAAAACAGGCTGTAAAACCTGTTTTGGTGATGTGATGCTCTCAGAGATCAACTCTGTTTTTCTCCCTGTGTTTTTCCAGTCATTATGTGCTCTACAAACCAAATTTCACTAAGGTGTGTGTAACTCTTGCTGGGAGTTAGGTGATCTCTCAATACTTTTTCAAGCTAAAAAAAAAGGTTAACTTGGCTGAAAAAATAGAGGACTCTGCCTGTATCTATTAAATGATCACGGCGCCTAGGTCTTGGATCCAGGATTTTTTTAGTTTTTGTGGGTTCATAATTTGTTTTTGTTTTGAGAAAGAGTTTAGATTCCAGCTTTATAGCTTTTCCAGCTTCCTGTGAGGTAATTTGTGCCTCTACTTCCTTGCTTTGGTTTTGTTTATTGGTTTGTTAGTTCCCTTTTGTGCTCCCTTTGTTCATCCAGTCTTGTTTCTGTGTTAAGCTGGTTTGTTTGGGTCTCTGTCTAAGTGTTAGTGATAGTTCCTCTTTTATTTTGACAGTCATTTCCCCTCATGTTTTATATTTAGTTCTTTTTCCCTTGTCTGGTCCTTTGTGATTAGTGTCAGCTGTGCTCCCACCTGTTTTTCCCTCAACACTGTGCTCTCCCCTTGTTCTGTGGTTTCCCTTTGATGAGTTTAGCATTTTTGGCCCCAATCCTACCTTGTTTTTGTATTTTGGAAGATACATAAGCATTAAAGGTGCATTTTGAGTTAATTTCTTGTCTACTGAGTCCTTCATTTGGGTCCAAATCCTGCCTGTCACACAGCTGTTTCATGACATAAATCCAAAATCTTTCAGCACCTCTAAAACAAAGTCGTGTTTCATTGTTTAATATCCCTAAAAAACAAACAAACAAAAAACCAAACAGCTTTCTAAGGTAGTGACTTCCTCAATTCTAGCTCTTTGTAAGACCATGTTATCGTGAACAGATGGAAATGGTCAGCAACAATACTCATGAAGGCTGTGCTGTTTAAACACTGATCAGCTGGTACTAAGGGGAATGGATCTGGTTCTGAGAGCAGGAGCCCCACTCACCTGTTGTTCAAACTTTCTGTTTCCAAGGAGCAGCCAATCAGAAGAGGGCTAGCTAAATGAGAGAAGAGCTCGTTTTAGAGATTGGATGAACTGAGAGTCTGCTCCAAGTCTTAGTATAAGATAAATAAGGGTTATTTTAAAACATGCGTCATGCAAAGATACTCTAGAGGAGTTCAAGAATATGAATAAACAGCTGGAAAAAAGAGCATAATATGATGTCTTAAACAACATTTTTCGCTGTTAAGCTAAGCTAATCTATGCTAATCATCAAGTTTGACCTTTATGTTTAGCATACAAACTTGTAATAAAATGTTAAAATGCAGTTTTAGTCAATTTTTGTCATTGTAGGCTTATCACTAATGCACTGATCAAATGATTAGTTACAGTTATTAGTTGCAAATGATTAGTTACAGTTATTAGTTGCAAATGATTAGCAGCATCAGCGGTTTAAGTGTTAGGATTATACTCCACTAGTAATATAGCCTTGTTGCTTCAAGGCTCTCTTCAATATTCTATCATAACATTTTGTATTATTGTAATTTGTATGAGAAATTTGAATTAAAAGTCATATTTCAGGCGGTGTTAGAGACTGTACATTACCTTTCCATGACTACACGCAGGGATTGCAGACAGGGTACTCCCTCTGGATGTGCATATGAAGGCTTTGTTTGTTATCAGCTGACAGGGCCTTAAAAATTCAATGAATCCTGTGTTGGACCATAAATAGCCTAGCTCTTGTGCTGCAAAATACGTTTAAAGGGCAGAAGGGAGATATATTGAACTAACATTACAACAATGATACTGAGGTTTAGCAAATCTCAAACATACATCTGTTTTTCTCCGTCTCTCTCTGCCTTTTCTTCATTAGGGTCAGAGTGATGTGACAGGGCTGGGCCAATGTGACAGCAGTTAGAGGAAGTTTTGACAGATAGAGTTAGAGAAGCTGCTCAAGGGAGGTGATGTCAGTCCACAGAAGAGAGACAGAAGAGGTGCGGGAAGACAGCCAACGCCCTGAATCTGATCTGATCTGATGGGAAGTGACAGGAGATGAAGAGAAGGAGTCAAATTCAGCCCGAGTGTGGCGGCAGTCTAAGGTCAGCGGGACCAGAGGAGAGATGAGAATCACCCCAGGAATACTGAGTGGGGAGTACCTTGTCTTGACCGTCAGCCTACACTGAAATTGCACATTACAGAGGGTCTGCAGCATTTTTTTGTCACTTTTAAGAAATGTTTAAGCAACATTGCCATAATTTGTATTAGCTGAATTTCCAAAGTCTGAAAATCAGTAGAGTTCAAACAGCTGGCCTATGTGATAAACACAAGCTGTCATACACTAATTTAGTCACTTTGTGAGAAGATGAGACCTAATTTCAATGTTTGTATCATGTATCATTGAATTTTCACTGCAGATGGAAACTGTTTGAATGACTTTAGCAAGTTCAGAAAGTAACTAAGTAACCTTTCTTTTTAGAGTGATTATTTAGGTAACTTGCACCATCTTATGGGTGTATGTTACTGCCACGTGCTGCCTGCAGTAATGCAAAACATTTTTCAACACTTAGGAACCTTCCAGAGATGATGAGGATTTTATAACTGAACATATGATTTGAAGGTGTTTATTGTAAAAGACAAAGTTGTAATAACTGCCAGGCAGGCTTCGTAGGTCAGCGCAAAGCTGGCAGGGGGTGAAGTAGGACAAAGGTTGTATAGGGAGGGTAGTGGTTGTGAGTGGTGTTGACAGTTTAGTGTGTGCGTGTCTCTTTCTTCTGGTTGGCATGAGTCACATGTGTCTAGGAAGATCTGGAGTACAGAGAAAACAATCAGGTAAGCACCAAAAGCCCTGGCTAATCAAGCTAAGTTCACTTGAGTCAGTTTCCACATGGACACTATGGTGACGGTGTGGTTAGCAGTGTTGCCTCACAAATAGAGGGTAGAGTTTGCATGCTTTCTCATTCCAGGCTAAAGAGAGCACTGGAAAAAAAGGAAAAAAAAAAAGAAAACTCAAGGAATGACCTGGCTTTGAGTGGGTGAGCAAGAAAGGGTAGATGTGCCAAAGCAAGAGCGGGAAGAAAACAACAGACAAACACAGACAAACATAAAAGAGTGCGAAAAAAAGTGGCAAAAAAGCCCATCTGATGTCTGTGGAACCTAATTGCATTAAACAGATATTGTCTTTGCAGTTGAAGTCTGTGCTGTCATCATGCCAAAAAAGAGCTCTCTGAGGAGTGCTACTGATATGTCTATTCATCATTCTGGGATGCTCCTGCTTAGATGTAATAGATTTTTTTTCTCTAATTGGTGGAAATATGAGCGCAACAACAGCAGGCATATCTGAATTGCTTCTGGTGTCTTATTATCTAAATTTGTTGTTCTTTCACTCCCAGATTTGGGATTATAAGTTTGTTATTACCAAAATGTATACACTATACTGTCAGAAGTATTCACTCACCCATACCAGTCATTGAATTCAGCTGTTCCAATCATCCCCCTGGCCACAGGTGTATAAAGTCAAGTACCAATGCATGCAGACAGCTTCTGCAAACATTTGTAAAGAAATGGATTGCTCTTAGGAGCTCAGTGAAGTCCAGCTTGGTACCGTGATAGGATGCCACCTGTGCAACAAGCCCAGTCATGAAATTTCCACTCTATTGCATGTTCCACTGTCAGCTGTTAATGGTATTATAACAAAGTGGAAGCAACTGTAAGTAAGCCAAGAAGTGATAGCCCACGTAAAATCGGGGTCAGCAAACGTTAGCCAACTTTCTCCAGAGCCAATCGCTACAGACCTTCAAATTTTATGTGGCCCTCAGATTGTCACGATCCTGGGTCTTTTGACCCAGCGTTTTCAGTATGTATGTATGTATGTATATATATATATATATACTCAAAACGCTGGGTCTGGGTCTTTTGATATATATATATAATCCATATATAATCCACATCTTGTCTTAATGCTTCAACATACCAGGACATTTTGGATCATTTCCTGCTCCCAACTTTGTGGGAACAATTCGGGGATGGCCTCTTCCTGTTCCAACATGATTGTGCTCCAGTGCACAAAGCGAGGTTGATAGAGACATGGATACACAAATTTGGTGGGGAACACCTTGACTGGCCTTCACAGGGTCCCAACCTCAACCTTATAGAACACCTTGGGATGAATTAGAGTGGAGACTGTGAGCAAGGCCTTCTCATTCAGCATCAGTGTCTGACCTCACAGATGCACTTCTGGAAGAACTGTCAAAAATTCCCGTGAACTCACTTCTAAATCTGTGGAAAGCTTTCCAAGAGGAGTTGAACCGTAAGGATTAAGAATGGGATGTTACTCAGATTTATATTTGTGTGAAGGCAGATGAGCAAATACTTTCGTCAATATAGTGTATGATTGAAAATGAAAACTATCCTAATTCTTTAAATAAAACAAAATAGAAGTTGATACTGTTATGAAAATCAGCCTAACTTTCTTAAGGACAGACTCTCACAGAACTTGCTTTTGACTGTGTTTGCCCCATTGCATGTTGTTTGGGAAGAGATGCACTCATCAACAAGAAACTAATACTTACGTAGTGGTTTCCAGAAATTGAAGATGTTGACTGCAAGCCACAAACTACATGCATGAACCTGACTGAGCTTTTATGGGAAAATCTCGCATGTGGCTCTGCTTTCTCACCACAGTTCTATAGATTCAGTGCTTCTGTGTAACTTTTTTAGCCGTGATTAACATTAGCTTTGTTCTCAAAGGGATGACTGCAGCCAAAGCAGAGTGGAAACAACACCGCACACATCAGTGTCACCACCACAACGAATGACTAAAACACATCTACGAGGATCTCTTTGTGTTGGCCACACACGATGACGCATAGTGTGTGGACTCACCCTCAAACTAACATTTATATCATTAAGACAAAATGACTTTATAAAGCTGAAATCTATTTTCAAAGCATTCGTGTCTGGTGATAGTGAGAACACTTTTTTCCCCCTTGTTCTATCAGGTCATCAATAAGGAGTTCCCAGGATGCATTAGCTCAAGGGTACAGTCTGTCAAATGATATCCTGCTGGCAGCTGTCACAGAAATCTATGTGCTTGTGTGTTTACAGAGGAGTCGGCTCGGGCTGTGTCTGTCTTGTTGCTCTGAAATGGGATTAATCAGATATTGGTCTTAATTTGCGTCAGTGTTTCGGAGAAATCAGGATGCCACGCTGCTGTGGGTTGTGACGAAAACGACACAGAGGCCCCTCACAACCAGCTAATTCAGGTTATCCAGTGACTGAACGACCGGCTCCAGGCCTTATGTGTGTCTATATTTTGCCAGAGCGAGCTGCTGAAGCATTTCTAGCGCCGTTTATGTGCATTGGGGAAAATTCCAAGTGAATAAATAGCATTTTTTTTGTTGTGTGCCTCTGTATGGGTCTATAAAACCATAAAAAAAGAGTGTAAGCACCGTGTATCTACGTCATGAGCTGTGGGCTTTGATCAGTAAACGAGAGGAGGATGAGTCACTCTATTCACTTAGATTGCATGGCTTGTTTTCTCCATCAGATTTCCTCCTAGTTGGGATTTTCTCTGTACATATTTCATTTTTATTTCTTTGATTTTCAGCCCCTCATTCATCGATTAAGTCATTCCCGTATAGCTTTCCTTACTGTAGTGACGCAGGTGTTTGTTAAATCTGATCTACCAAAATACGGAGCAGCCCACAAAACATGTGAATTTGTGCATATTTTTACGTCAGCGTCCTGCAGAAACACTCAAACTGAATTTATGGTTTAGACCATAATGTGTTTCCATTCATGGCCAAATGAATTAAAAATGACACAAGATATTAAAATAGAAAAAAAAAAGTCTGACTCCTGAAACAGATGGCGTGGACTACATTTGGATTTTTTTTCTTTCTCTCTCTCTCTCTCACATTTGCCCTTGGTTGCTGTAATGCTAATGGATCAGTGAGTCTCTCAGGTTCCTGTTGGTCTATCCTGCTGCTTTTCACGGTTAGCAATGCACTATACCTGTAACACTTGCCATCTGTAATTGAAGGTTTAGTGGCATTTCAGCCTACCTGATACTCCCCTTTTAATAATCCTTCATATTTGAATAGAAACATAACAAGTCATTCTGGGGGGACAAAAGGGCAATGTGTGCAATCCTCCAGTGGAGCATGAAGTGCTTAAACATTAAAAAACCTCCACTCCATACGTCTGTTCTTAACTTTTATTGAAACCTGATACAACAACACAGGAGAGGAGATTTCTGCAAAAATATAACCCCAATCTTCATAAGGATTCTGTGATTAAATAGGTTACAACAAAATGGCAAAGAAGAATATTAATATAGGATCTTTTTGTGATGAAAAAAACAACAACAACATGCAGGAATATATTAGAAATTAAAAACTATATATAAAAGTATCCATGTAAATGTAGACCAGCTGATAAATGTAAGCTAGCTTACAGTTAGAACAAGAAGAACAGAACAGAAGTTTTTCTACTGGGAATGTTGTCCATGTCAGCGATCGGTTTCTCCACATGTTTTGGGGTTACATCTGGACACATTTCTACTGAGCGCAGGCCCTTGTTAGGTTTTGCAAGAATGACAAGAAACTTTTTTCTTTGTGTGTTCTCCAGTTCTTGTCCTTTATGTGCTCCATTCGGCTCTGTCGCTCTGTCCATCGGTCTGAGGATCCCCCTGGAGAGCACAGGGACACGTCGTTTAAACACAGCACGCCAGAGTTTTATTTTTAAAGCAGCGTGCAGGATAATAAACACTGTAAATGACTCACGAGGACAGAGAAAGCTCCAGAGCGACCCGATTTCCCCCTCTTGGCTGGATCGAGCTTCACTTGTCTCCTCACTCTGGTCAACTGAAAAAGCGATCCCAGACAAATCGGTGTTACAGTGCGTTTTACAATTTGTCATTTCTGCATCTTCATGCATATATTATAACTTCACACTCAAAAAACTGAAACGCCGCCGTCTGAATGATTGCCCGATATGAAAAAAAAAAAGCAATTTCGGACAGATTATACAGGTGAGCACACCAATCTGAGTCAATAAAACCATATAAGGTGGCCTTATGACTGCTTGCACATCCGGCCTCAGCTGTTTCTCTGCACAGAGGTTGCCATGGAGACTCACCTGTACGGGGGTGGTTTTCTCGTTGATGATGAGAGAGAAGGAGCCAGGGCGGAGTTTGTTACGCTTAGTCTTTTTCTTGCTTGCAGCTGTAACCAAGTGTCGCCGGGACCTATCAGCCTAAGAAACCCCGGACACAGGGATTAGTACATACATGCACACATCCATTTCTTCTGCTGTGACCATCTCACAGCTGTCGCCCCTTCAGTGAAGCACTGGTCTAACACAAATGCTTTCATTTTTACTTTTACTGAGTTGGTAAGAAATGTGGTTTCTTTTCTTCTTTTTCCCCCAGCATATACATATGATCCACTATGACTAAAGCTTCTCTGGACCATGCGGCAGCTGCCACCGCCACTAAGAACCAGTCACCACCTCCCCCGCATTAGGCTTTTTCTCCCTCTGACTCCCTTGTGAGTAACAAGAATGATTTACCTGGATGAGAGTTTTAGGGAAGCCTTTGACAGAGACGGCCCCGGGCAGGCTGGAGTGACTCAGGTGGGTGTGATCTCTCCGCTCCAACTGTCTCTTACGTCTGAAGAAAACCTACAACGATGAGACAGTCACAACCACAACCACAGAGGGAAACAACTCCTGTTACTCTGTGTGATAACGTGCGTCAAGTCTTGTGTGCAGTGGATAGTTTGTGAGCCTGGCCCTTTCTCCTTATCCTGCTCCTGGTCACATCCAGCCTCTGTTCTTTGAGAAGGCTTAAAGTCAAGCGGCAACATTGAAAGGAGGAAACTGCAACATTATTATTGTTACTGGTCCAACCACTTCCTGCATCGATCTGCTGAAAATAAAATCTGCTATTAAGCTTCTCAAATTCCAAATAAATGGATTGGCACTTTGAGAAACAACAGGTTTCAGTTTGCCATTTGGGACTTTGGGGAATAAACGGCACAGGCTCGTGGAGTCATCGCCCTGCAGCACAGTTACAAATTTACCACAAAGTTACACAAGTGTGGAAATAACTAGATCATTTCCAGCATAATCCTTCCTCCTCTTTTTCCATTTCGCTGAACACAAAGATGACTATGTTAGCTGCAAAATATTTGTCTCGCAATCATTCGTGATGCCATTTAAAGTACTTACAGTGATTGCTGTTGACCTACATTTTGTTGATTGCCTCTGTTTTCAGCATTGTGGGATGGAATATTTTACAATTGGCTGTGGCACAACAGCTGTACACTTCGGAGCTGAAGGTTAATTGCAATATGCATACATTATTGTTTGTTTCTATATCTGAAGCTGCAGGGATGCACATGCTGCAATGCTCTTGTGAGCTCGCGGAGAGCGTGTTTCTACAGGTTCACTGCCTGATGTCTCTGTGACAGTTACATCATATTACCATTTCTATCAGTAACCCAATCATCTAGTCGTGCAGTTTGCATTGATTAACACAGTTATGTGTTGCCTTCTAAAATAAGATCTGCAACTTGTGGACTGACAGTAATATCCATATCTGTCCAAACTCGTGTTTCAATTCAGTTCTATTTTATTTATTCGGTGCCAATTCATAACTGCAGTTGCCTCAAGGTGGTTTATATTGTAAGGTAAAAACCCTACAATATTAGAAAGAAAACCCTACTATCATGAGCAAGCAGTTGGCGACAGTGGGAAGGAAAAACTCCCTTTTAACAGGAAGATAAATGTAGTAAGGCTTTTGACGTAGTTTAATAGAGGGACATGAAAGATTACTGTTAAAATAAAGTTCTCAATCTTTTTAGTTATAAAATCCTATCACTTTATACATTATTCTATTAGATTTTGTGCAAGATTTTGTCTTATGATTTCTTATGGCCAAAAATGTCCTTTGTAAGGTGTTTTATTCTTGCCTGTATGTGCCAAACTTAGATACATTCCCTCAGCATGTTCAAAAATACCACGTTTCCCTAGAATGGGTCAGTCACACAAAAACATAGTGACTAATTCTGGCGTAGAGACATGAAAAATGAGCCTGTCACAACCACCCTTTTCCACACCATTTAATTCCCCTCTATAAGTCTTGGTCTTCTCTTTCTCAGTTTCTTATACCACTATGTGTTTTTCATTATCTTGTTTCAGCAGTGGACTTCCTGTGACCATAAAGCAGTTTCCCTGTGTTTAGACCTCCTCCGAGAAGGTTTCCTTCAAAAGGAAACTAAAGAATTCGATATAAGAT
This sequence comes from Haplochromis burtoni, assembly GCF_018398535.1. Lineage (NCBI taxonomy): Eukaryota > Metazoa > Chordata > Actinopteri > Cichliformes > Cichlidae > Haplochromis > Haplochromis burtoni. Next base: position 5,125,228 of record NW_024582362.1, read on the forward strand.
GTGAAAGTAAAGAGGAAGTGGCACATACCAGTCCTTCAGGTAAGGGCAGCCCCCTCTGCTGCGTCTGATCATCTGACTGGGGACAAAAAAGAAAGTCAACACTCATGCTTTATTTTTCATTTTCCAGTACAGTTCAGTTACTGTGGCTTCTGGGAAAAGTTGTTCTCTCCACTGATGACAATGACTGCGTGATTATTTGTGAATGAGATTAGATTTTCAGTCACTTTCACAGTGTGTAAATACTCTCCTATCCCAGAAGAACCAGGCCACACTGCCCCATCTAACAATACATCATAATTTATGTTATAACTCATCAAAACAAGTCATTTTTCAGCACTCCAATCACCAAACAAGACAGCACGTCTGAGCAGAATAAAGCTGCAGCTGTTATCTGTTGGCTCTTGATGACCTCATAAAGTAAAGTGCTATGTTTTTTAAGTGTGTATGTTTAGGATATTCATCAGACCCTGCCACAATCCATCCAGTTTTCTGCTGCTGCGCACATTATGAGCTGACGAGTCCCATAAATTACGCATTTAGTGTATACCACTCCATTACAAACACAAGTGCCTTTTGGTGAGAAAAGGGAAACGCAAGTAAACTAAACCAAATGCAGCAAATATATCCTGAAAAGGATGCTGCTGCTGGTATTAGTTAGCTCCCACCACATATGAAGCCTGTAATTGCGTGTGCTGTAATTACATTACAAATAATTGCTGCAGAAGAGCACATATGTGGCGCAAACTACATCACACGGAACAGAATTCCCCACTCAGACTCTTTCATGTGTGGGTGAGAATCCCTCTCTCTCTCTCCTCCTGATGTCAAATGCATTGTCCAGATGAGGGTGATTACTTTGGACAGAACACGAGGACTGTCCACAGCAAAACGCTAACCACGAAGTTAAAGTTTAACAGGCAGCAGCCACATGAAAAGCCAAAAAAAGGGGAGCTGAAGAATTTTGTTCCACAGAAGGGTATATTTTTGGTGGAGTGTCATTATGGCTGTAAAAACCATTACAATGAGAGTTTGTTTCTGTAAGAAGAAAAAAAAATTATATGTCTCCACAGGTCAGGGTCAGACTGTACACGTCTCCATCCATTCGAAACACATTTGGCCACTATAATCGCCACAGCAGCCTTTTTTTTTTCTAAAGGAGCCAGACTGGACATACTTACATTCCAGCAAACTTACTGGTTTCCTTTGGCCAAACTATTATATAAACACTAATCATGCTGTGTCTGAGCAGAAACAAATGAAACAAGTATGGAACTTTTACTTAAAGTGCAAACTTTTAAAAACATTTATTCCATTTATGAGATCATCCAAAGCTTCTTCATATTTAATAAGAGAAAATGCTGGTGAACAGTAACAAATGTGCTAGACATATTTTAAAAGCTTTCAGTGAGTGGAGATATGGGTTATTTCTACAAAAGAGACTACAAACAGCTACTTTGTATTATTAGTTTGTACTTTAACTCAAATTTATAGTAAAACTTGGAATCAAATCTATCTCAACGCAACGTTAGAGACGTATCACCAATTTTTAAAGCACGCTTACTTTACACGAGCCTAATAATTTTAGTTCTTTTCAGTTTCATTTGCGTTAAAAGTTGGTTATTATGTCGCTTAACAGCAAGCAAACAGCATTTAATGGGCTCAAACAGGCTGTACTTACCCCGGTCGTGTCACGGCAGCAGAGATGATGACTGATACATAATGAATGCCCTTGTCTTCTGCTAACTATCACATCCATTAGAAGTGCGTCTCTTACCTGTCCGTCTGCGGTCTGTCCGCTGACACACAGCTCTCCCCGGCTTGCTCCTGAGCAGTCGAAGGCGTGTGACAGCAGGCTCGCCTGCAGGCACAGCACGCACAGCCAGACAGTAAACCCCATGATCCAGGCAGGAACTAGACTGTCCTCAGCTCCTGTCAGCTCCCTGCTTTATACTCTCGGCTCTGCTAATGGGGAACAGATGCAGGGGAACAGGAGGCTATGCCAGCTTCACACAGACAAACAGCCCACCACAAGCCTTTGCTGTGCGCCAACCAGTGGCCTGTGGTCCTGCAGAAACATGTCAGACATCTTGAGGGGCCTTGGTTTGAAAAAAGAAAGAAAAAGAAAAAAAAGAAAGAAAGAAAACACCCACCCTGCCCAGCTACCCCGACCCAAGTGGGAGTATGAAGGCCATTTTCCACTTAAAGCTGCAGTGTAAAAGCTTCCAAAGTGTGTGTGTGTTAAAAAACACCAACGCAGAGAGGAAACTTGTGTTGTCAGACTTCTCTACATAACTCATAAAAAAGTGGTAGTTTGAAGAAATCCTGCATCATGAAGCAAATTTGTCTCCCAGCTCTGTAGACATCTCTCTCTCGTTGTGCTTTCGGGACATATATGTCCTGTGACTGTTTATAAAGTTCCTTAACGGATCCAAACACTTCAGTGAGCCGTTAAGGAATTACAGTAATTACTCTTCAGCAGACTTTTCAGTGAAATATGCAGGAGCCACAGACACCGTTAATTCATCTTTCAGCCTCCAGACTAGTGTTGACTAAACACTGGCAAACCAGATTTAATCACAACTGTCTGATGTGGATAAAAAAAAACATGATACCTTTTTTTTCCCTGGTTTTGGGAGGAGTTCTTTTTTTTTTTGAGTGTTTGAGACAGAGACAGGAACTTGTTTTTAATTTAAAAGTATGTTTTAAATGAACTGGCAATCATTTTTAAGGGTTTGGCAGTTCTCTGCAGGAATTTATTTGCCGGTAAAACGCTGGAAGACATAAAGACTGCATCTCATGATGGGACAAGCTGTACACGAGTGGATACAGTCTGTCAAGGTGTGTAACAGGATGGGAAAAAGAAACGAGAGGGAGCGAGAGAATGAATCTACTTTAAAGTCGTCAAGCCTTGGGCGCTCGCTCACAGAGGAAATGCCTCCCAGTAGGACATGCACTGCTGGGAAAATTATGGAAATCAAATAAATTTTATTCCCAGTCCGAGTCAAGCCCACATGCCACTCATACTACTTTGCGTATCAGGGAAAGATTTAGTTTTTCACTCAGACAACTTGAAAAAGATTGTGAGAGCATTTCTGAGTGAGCCACGGTTTAAGTGGCGAGAATGAAACATGGTTATTTATTTTCATCCCCCAGCTCTGAATTCCAGCTCCCTTTCCTATATTTCCTGAGATTCGCTGCCTAAGACATGTTGTTGCGAACCTTTTCCCAGGAGGTTCAGCGAGACCACTGGCTAGACAGCTGCGAGCTAATGATGTGAATCGATGAAGGCGATGTTTAGTCAGGAAGAAAAGGGGAAGAGATGGGTAGAAAAGTAACCGGCGCTGCTTCGACAGTCAATCCTCACAAGTCTGCTGGCGGACAAACATGCCAGTCATGTTGCTCGACAAGCCGGGTAATTAATTCTGCTGTCATTCCTAATGGGAATCAGACTTTGTGCTTTAATTTAAAACAGCAGGTGATTTTGTGTATGAAAACATGTTGAGAAAATTACAAGTTTAAATCAAACAGACCTCAATGTGGCCAAAGACATTAGGCGAGAGTCATTTAAGTCTACACGATCTTTTACTCATTCTGCGCTTTCAGCTTTAAAGTAACTATTTTTAAAGCATCTCAGAAAGTTAAGTATGTAAAACTGCTATGCAGAACCACTTCTATTTCTCCCCCCTCCCTGCTCCCCTACAGGGAGTGTCATTCATCGGTATCTCTGCTTTGAGCTGCTGTCACTGTGTCTGGTGATGATGCTCTATGGGGAGCAGCCTTTGACCTTGTAGGGAAAAAAAACACTCATTTTGTACACAAAGTGTCCCCGTGTCTTTAACCATGGATTTGACGACAGGTAATTTGTGATATAAATACTTGCAGAAATGTGTTTTCGTGCGAGTGACGGTAGGAAACCAAACTGACTGGCAGCAGCGTGACAGATGAGTGAAAACAGAAAATGTGACTTAGGTAACAACATCTGGATTAAGAGAAGTGAGTCATAAGGTAATGGATGCTTTGCAAGGTCGACTCTTACAGCTTTATTTGTGAAAAGTGCTATAAAACATTTTCCTTTAAATCCATCCAAGTGACTTTATTGTCCAGGTTTTGATATTCAGAAAATTGGCCTTTATAGTTTTGTTATGGTGTTCAGCACTGCATTGTAATGATGTCAACAGCAGCAGGACTTGGCTGTGAACTGTTATTAGAATGAGTGTTCCTTCTGCTGAAATGCAAAGATTATTGACATAATGGGGCTAACGGTAAGCCAAGTTAAAGTTATTTTACTGTAATGAGGGATTTTGTACTATGACAGCTATAAGATTTCTTTATATAGTATTTCTGGGATGTATATTTCCTTGCTTTGTTCCCCAAAACAAAGTTAACTTTGTAAAGGAAAGGCTGAGGAGGGATAGTGGATAGAGGAAGAGGACAGAAAAGATTCATGGATGTAGTGAGGATTGGTGTGACACAGGAGGATGCTGGAGACAGGGTCAGATGGAGGAAGGTCATTCGCTGTGGTGACCCCTAAAGGGAAAGTCTGGAGGAAGAAGATGTTTCTAAGATTTACATGAATTTGCACCTATTTCAGGAGGCAGTTAGCTGAGCAGAGCATAAAGAGTGCCCACCTTGCTTATAAAGCTCAGCATTTAACATGATAAATGTGGTCTGTATAATCTGTATAAAAACAGTATTTAAAAGCAAGACGTGGTTTTAGGGGTCACGGGGTTATGTGGCAAACTTTCTTAGCCATTGGCAGGGACTGCCTGAGTTTGTTGCCTTTGAAGGAGGTATTTCCTCCTGTTTTCAGTATTTATTCTAAGCTAAGCTAACCCTTTGTGGGCTTCAGCTAAATATTTTGCATCTGTGCAAGAAAATGAATGTGTAAGTGTTTTCCCCCAGTGTTTCAGGTCTCACTGAAACAGGAAAACCAAAGCTAACTCTCCATATGGGGAGACTGGAGCATATCCCAGCTGACAGTGGGTGGGATTACACCCTGGGCAGGTCGCCAGGCCGTCACAGGGCTAACACAAAAACAAACACCCGCTCACATCCACACTTACAGTCAATTTAGAATCAACAGTTAGCCCACCATGCAGGGGCTCAGGAGACTGGAGCACCTGGTGAAAACCCACACACACGCCACACAGAAACAACCCAGACCTCCTCATGCTTTCTGCACCGCCATGAAGTGCATACAAGGTCTTCATGTTTCTGCCAGAGCTAAAGGAAAATCAGCAGCTTTTTAAAACCAAATATGAGTAAAATAACAGAGATTTCTGTCACATAAGGTACCACTGACTTGACTTGGTGTGTTGTCTTGTCAACTTCCAAACGCCCATTCTGAACTAGCAAATGCTTTCAGATGATATGAAGCTCTAACACAATAATAAATTAGCCTCTTTCTTCACCAGGATGAAGCTTGTTTGTTTCACGCTGCCATTTAGCCTCCATTTAGGCATGCACCAGAAAGCAGCGTGTCTCTGCTGCTTTGTGCAGATACGTCGCTCATGAAGAGATCTCCCACGTGTAGCACGCTAATGAATGGACTCCGTGTGTGTATAATTAGTGCAGGGCCGTGTAACTATAACCTCTGCTGAGAAATGAGAGACTGCAACTCATATTCCATCCATCACCTCTCTGTACAAGCGAACAACCTTAAGGTCTGTTTGCGAATCAATACTCCTCTACAGCACATTGTCGTCTTTTTATTTTTTCCCCCCTCTCTGTGTGCTGCTGCTTTGGTAACAGCTATGTGAAAGGTGTGAGGGAGAGAATAGCAGTGAGGCTTTCAGTGCTATCATGTGGAAAGTGCAGAGGAAGCCAAAGATGAGGCTCAGGAAAAACAACACAGCTGTGCTGCAATTTGTGTGTTTGTCATTGAACAAAGACTGATTACAGTCTGGATTTTCCTTTTATCCCAACTCTTTGAGTTAATCTTAAATGCACTATCATTAGTTAGCAAGAGTTTTTGCCCTTAGTCTCACACCTGTACCATCTCTGTGTGGTTCTGTTCACAGGAACAGAAAATATTAATTGTGTGGATAGTCTGTTAAATGGTATGTCATCGGGGCTGTGGAAACATGACGTCCCAAATGTTTTAACACATATACATACATGTATTGTGTGGCTTTAAAATAGTAGAAAAGTATTTGATATTAGCCCATAAAATCAGGAAAATATCCCATTTGCATTTTGAAACAGAAGGATACTGAAAAGCACTTTCTGATTATTTTAAAGGGGATTTTTTTAAGTTTTAGTATAAGCAAGTAAATGTGTGCACTGACATTTTCAGGATAAGCACCCTCCCACTTTCTTTTTCTTCCCTGACAGGCAGGCTAAAGGTGAAATTTACTCTTTTAGCTATGGATGCCACATTATAATTAATTGTCATTTTCAAAAAGTCAGAAAATATAAGACATGATTTTTTAAGAGTTTTAAGAGGAAGGATTTCATAACCTTTGTGAAACAGGAGGGAGATGCTTTTTAAATCCACAGAAGTCATACTTTTGATTCATGACACACACAAGAGGGCCTCTTTTGCTTGTTTTCAATAACTGAAAAAATAAGATCCACCTTAGGATCTGACTTTTTCATTCAAACTTTCTGGACTAATAAAAACAACTGACACAGATGATTCAAATAAATTTAAAAAACAAAAAACAAAAAACCCCCAAAAAACTCCACATTAAATAAAATAATAGGCTTGTTTTCAGCCTACATGGCTTTTAGTGAAATATTTAAGACAGCAATACCTGAAAAATAATTTTCATGAAGGGCAAATTAACTGTCACAGTTTTCCTGAGATTTACTTTTTGATTTCTTGTATTTACAGTGATCCGAGTCTCTGGGTTTACATTCTGTTTAACTATTATTCCCTGGTTACCTTCTTTATGGTTGTAGCTTTAGGTTTGTCATTAGGTTTTCTTAGTTTTTTTTCTGATCTAGTTTCCTTTGAACATAGATATGTTGTAGAGTTTATTCAGTTCAATTTTATTAACATAGCACCAAAATCACGGGAGCAGTCAGCTCAAGGAGCTTCACATTATGAAGTAAAGACCCTGCAATAATAGAGAATACCTCAGCAATCAAATGACCCCTCTTTGAGCAAGCACTCGGCAACAGCAGGAAGGAAAAAACTCCATTTTAACAGGACTAAACCTTCAGCAGAACCAGGCTCAGGGAGGGGCAGCCATATGCTGTCACTGGTTAGGGATGATGGGAGGAAGACAGGATAAAAAGCGCTAATTTCAGGATGGGATGAGGATAAGAGTTAAATTCTTGTTTTCCTGGTGTGCCCCGTAATTCTTTGTCCAGTCTTCGTCCCTGTGCGAAGTGTTTCTTGTTCTAGTTATGTTATATTAGTCTTTTTTTCCTTGCATTTTGTAGCACCTTATCTCAGATTCTTCCACCTGTGCACCAAGCTGTTACCTCCCCCGTAGTTAGGCCTTTGCTTCTTTATTAACGTCAGTTTCCTTTTATCTTTGTCACAATGTGTTTGTCTCCTATGTGTTCCCCTCCATCCCTGTATTTGAATTCTGTTACATATTCTGTTTCTCTGGATTTTGGTCTGTTGTTTTTTTTCACCATTAATGGTGAACTTTATGTTAAACCCACCTGCCTATAGAGTCTGCTTTTGGTTCCAAATTCCTGCAAACTACAACAAAAAAATCCCCACAAACCCAGTGCGAGTTTAACTCAGTCAAAAGACTCTGATTCAGTCGCTTCACACAGAAATGAGAATTCTTTGTGCTCATCTTGCATTCCTACATCATTCTTTGCTTGCACTCAAAGACTCAGCAACGCTTGCTCCAAACAAATGTGGCAAAAGACAAACATCTACAATTATATCTATCTTACTTTTGCTGTTACTTGCACTTTGCTCTTCATTCGTTTTGATTGTTTGATAATGTAATAATGCAGAGACACAGAAATGAACTAATCCTGCCCATCATGCAAAAGCATGCAAGAAAATCCGTGGAATCAGCTCAGATATGATTTATGAAAGTAAAATTCAAACAATTTGCTGCAACATAATTCTGCACAATTAGCATCGTGTAAAAGAGACCGAGGACGGATCATAAGATTCATGAAAACACGGTCATACTATAATCAGTGTTGTATCTTATTAAAACAATGAAGTAAGTAGGAAGGTGATAATTAAGTCCAAATTGTCCAGTTATTACTGTAGCAGAGTGAGCACTGCTCATTCAGCCGGAATACTAAACACAGCATCATGGGAGACTGTGTGATGTTCGGGTCATGGCCTCTCACTTTCTCTCATTTATATCCAATCCTCTCTCTGCTCTGGTTACCATGGCGGCAAGAAGTTGGATTCACACAAATGCCGCTGAGGGCTGAAGCCTTTGAGGGGAGGAGAGAGCAGACAAGGCAAGGTGTGGATGGGCTTCGGTTTCACATGCACACCACTCCACTAGCCTCTCCAGCTGCACACTCATACACAGAGCACTACAGACACTAGGCTACCTATTATAATCGGAGAGCAATTAGTGTCACAGTGCATCTTTAATACATAAATATGGATCCATAAAGAACAGGTTTTTTTCTGGATGTGGTGTTAGAAGCTTAACAGTCTTTAGACATATAAGACCTGATATGGTGACAACCAGATAAAGAGTGACAACCGGACTGGCTCCCCACAGGTTTCAGCAGACCTTTAACCTACCTGGAAACTAGCTTTTTAGGCAGTAAACACAGTGATGGCATTGGAAAGGGGCCCCTCCCATTGTGTTTTCGGTCACAAGTCACACGCGTGTATGATTTCTGTTGTTGTTATTATGACACTGGATTAGCAATGCCCTTTGTTTTTGGTTAATGTGGTATCCTTAACTGTTATTCCTCGGCAGGTTCAGGCCAGTGCTGTGTAATATTCCCATAATATCGTTGCACAACACATTCAGTAAAGCTGGAGTCTGTACCTGGTCAATGCTTCAACCAAGCCTGTCACAGAAGGTAAAACAAAGTCAGGTTTAGCCACCTGTTGCTTGTAATTGGACCGCAATAGTATAATCTTTCATTTTGTTACACAGAGGATCTCAGTACTGCCATCAAGAAGAATCCTGCCACGTCCCCTCAAACTCCTGCGATTTCTACATTTTATAATGTGCCACGGTTCACTCATACCACCTATTCCTCCTCTATTCTCAGGAGAATAGAGGAGAATACCCCTGAAACTGAAAATAAAAAATGTGACACATGCACCAAGTCAGTAGTGTTACTCAGAGAGCACTTCATGATATAGGTGGTCTGTAAAAGATTCATTGATCTGAGTGGTGAGAGCAAACTGAGACGTTAAAGCTGTGGAATCCAAAACCACTAAAGTGGGCTGAAAAATGCCGAAATAAAAGCCAGAAAAAATACAAATAAAAGATATCAGTGTCTTTTCAGTTTGTTTTTGCATAACAAAGCTTGGATTTGTGGAAAGCTTTGTATCTCTGGGCTAAAACACAAAATGAGATGAAGTTGCGTAATTGATTCATTTACATTTCATCGTTGCTACGGGTGCATGACTGCTGAAAATAATCACGAGCCATGTCTGTGTTACATGTACTGTGTGCATTAATAAGTGCTACTAACCTATGATCCAAGGCTGGCTGGCTGTAGCAACAGAAACACCTTCTTTGTAAACAGCTGTGGCTCAACTTGGCTGGAGAAAACTGCTGGCAAGCAAACTGGGAAGTGGAGTGGCTGGCAAATTTACTCTCACTCATGCACATTTGTGAAATAAACACAGGAAAGGAGGGGAGTTAGCAGGCTTCTGTGCTGTGTGACTAATAGAGTCTGTGAGCAGACTGACCAGACTGTCAATATGTTGTGGTTTCTAAACAGTAGAAGGAAAAAGAATTAGTCTGGGGTTAGTGGAGGCTAAAGGGGGCGTCTTAAAGTATGAGTTTGAATCTAAATCATTTTGCCATGTGAATCATAAAACCTCCAAAAAAATGTTACTTTCCACAACCTTCTGAGCTCAGTTCCGTTGCATTTCTGCTAACCTGTCTTCAAAATCAGCCTCATTGAGTATCTCTTCTGAAGGTATTTTACTGCTAACTTGCTAACTGGTTGAGTTGTACATAGTGTAACCAGAAGGGAAGGCTGTTGTTTTCCATTATAAAAGTGATTTACCTCAGCTCCTGCTCATAACTCACGTCCCAACCCAGAGGGCAATTAGTGCTTTATTAGCTGTAACAGGGGAAATGACTCCCTTCCGTCACTCCGGGGAATTCTAACAAAAAAGAAAAAGTATTCATCAACCACAAAAATGCCAAATCCATTTATCTGTTGATCAGCTGTAAAGATATCAAACGTTAAAAAAGCTCACATTTTGTCTGTTCTTTACAAGATTAAATACATTTTCTTCCATTTAATCCACACAGTGCATAACCACAATGCACAGAGTGACTCACAGTGTTTGTTTGCTGTTTGCGATGCTTTGTTTCCAGCACTGAAATGGCCACTTATGGGCAATTAGTCATGCTGAGTAGGCAGAGGCTTCACCTCCACCTCGTCACTGACTAACGCAAGACACTATATGTTGGAAAGGAAGTAAAGTGAGCGAAAGCATCGAGAGGAGGCAAATATTTTGTTCCTTTTAGGAGCTAGACTGCAGAGGGTTTAACACACAAAATATAATGGGGATTAAACAGGAGCTTTGATCCAATACTCTGAGGTTTGTAGCATTTTAGGCCTTTAACACTTATGTAGATACATGAGGCAATTACAGCTCCTAAATGCTTTGAATAATTATATTCCTGAGATCGAGAAGCATCTTACTTGCTGGTGTGCAACATCTTGCTGATCTCCTACTCAAGAGATATTCTCCTGCAAAGTCATGCTCTCTATTTTTATGCAAACATAAAGTGCACATTCATTCAACATTGCTTTGCAAAGGTCCTGCTCTTGAGTGAGCAGCCAGATTAAAGCACACTTACTGATATTCTCATCTTCCAGAACAGTTACATTGGAGGAAAGTGGATTATTTAAGCAATCTCCCATCAAAGTAATTATGAAGCTGCCTTTCTGTTCAGCTTGTAAATGACCTCTGAAATGTCTCGTGGAAGAAGAAACCACCATGTTTGGTGGCAAGCATCGAGAGTAATTTACTGTACGAGTGGTCCCAAATGGAAAAGCTTCCCCAGGTAAAACTAATTCATAGAGTAAAGTCAACAGGAGCAGGATATTTCCTCTGTTACCCGGAGGACACAGAGACAGGCTTGGGTCAATATATGGATCACTGAGGATATCCTGACTGGTGATTGTCGCAGGTGCAAAAGCAGTTTCCTCTTATGTAAGTACATCTCACGCACCTGCTGCCTTCCTGGATGCACAGACGTCACCGCGTTTTTTACCGAGTACATGTGAAATTGTGCAGACTGTAAAATACTACATTGCAGATCTAAATTTGGACATTCTCCATCAAGGGTTTTCATCTATGAAATAAACTTCCAACAGAAATGAAATTGATTCCTTCTTTTACATCTATTAAATCTTTTTTAAATAGAGGTCAAAGGTTGGTTTAAATGTAAAGTAAAGCTGGAGTCATTTTGATAAATTTTATTAAATATTTCAGTTATTCATCATTTTGGAGGTAATTGTGTGCATATCTTTATTGAGCTAATGTCTGTGTGTTTGTTGTGGTTTTGTATTTATATTGTAATGTGGTTTTCTGCAGTTGAATGATGTACAGTAACTCTTGTTTGCGCATCACTGGGTATAAAAGCCCAACAGCAGACAGATAAATCAAATAAAGACACGAATTTATAAATCATATTCTTTTTACTACTGTTATTACTTACACTTATCTAAATGGATAAGCAGTAAAAATAATAATGTTTGGATGAGAATCACAGAAGATGCTAATCTTAGGGATTTGTGTAGTGCCACTAAATCACTCATGGGGTTGTTGTTTCGAGAACATCACCACCTCTGAAACTGTGAAGCTTTTGTATGTGAAAAACATGTTTTTTTTTTAAATGACCTGTTTAAAAAAAACATAGTGGTTTGTGTCTTCATAAACTATGCTATTATATTATTATCGTAATAACTTGAGTGAGGTTACATTTTGAAGGCCCCCTGGTGGCTGATGTTGGTTAACACCCTGTCATTTTTTCCCTAGTGGGTAGGATTCACAATGGTAAGTGTTTTGTGCCTGTAAACTTCCACTTATAGTACAAATTGTTGTGTTTTCCACCCCCAAAACAGTTGCGAGTTTCCCTGACAAAACAGTCATGGATCAACTCATTCTGCCTGCTAAAAATGGGATTGTGATTCACAGACCATTTATATGGTTTTGAAGGGTGACATTTGCCAACGGACGAGATCTAGTGCAGCGAAGCCCTCAGAGGACAATAACCTGAAATGCCATCGCTGAGAATGTGGAGCTATAATCTGCTTCCAAACACATAAAGACAATGACTGTCACAGCAAATAATACCCACACACAGCTGCGTTTGTGCACACATGAACGCTGTAACTTCAGCATGTGACATGGATAGAAGGGGGGTGTGCTTTGCCGTCCCCGTTGCTCCACTTCAGCCATAACTCCTCAGCAGGCTTTACCTGTTTGACTGCACGTTCACACAACTCCTGTAGAAGATGACTGCACGAACATTCCCACAGTTCCCACTTGTGAACATGATGAGCTTATGGCAGCTCTCAACAGGACATTTTAACAACCTAAAACACCCCAGGCTCACCGACTTTGCTCACCCCAGATTTGAGGTAAATGCGGGGTCATATAGAGAGTGATTCAGCAGCAAAACATGAAGCATGCACATTAGAATTAAGTGTAAAGCTTTTAATAAGCTTTTTACATGCGCTTACGACCAGAGGATTTTGCACGTGAAACCTTAGAATGACCCTCAGCTTCACACTGGAGCTCCATACTAAGTGACCCACAATACCAGACTGGAATAGTACTGGGAGTCTTGATGCTTCATCCTCCTTGACTGTTTTCAGTTTAGTTTAATCCCTGTGATATGCATACTAACTGACTCTTGCATCCCCATTACAAGATAATTGCAGTTTATGTTATGCAGAGAATTGGCCATCCTGCTGAACTTCTACACACGGTCAATTTAGCACCCCCTACCTCGCCTTTGTTATAATAGTCCACAGGTAGAACGTTTCAATATATTTGTTAGACATGTTTGCTTCCCATGGTGTAATTAAAGCTTGCAGACAAAGCAAGTAAAACCACAGTTTAACAAGCCAGACAAGTTATTTAAAGCAATCTCCAAGCAATAAGCACTGAACCATAACAAGCACGCTTGGTTTAAAGTGAACCGCTGAATATCAGGCATGCAGTCATATTCACTCTAGTTAAAGAAGCAAAATGAATAATCCCCAACCGTGACCATCTAGAAATAATTGCTAAGTCCATTTATTTATACGCCGGGGTCTTGCAGTGATGCACTTTATATGGTTTAATGATGTATTGTTTACTATAATTTTATCTGCGGTATTATCTATTTCAAAACAGAAGGTAAGTAATAAGTTTGAAGGTAACAAAAGAATAACCGACATTAATGATATTTCCAGTTTATGGTCAGAAGTAATTTAAAGCCAACAACCCATTTCAAAAAAGCTGCGGCATGTCTCTATTTTACTCTTTTTTAAGCATCATCTGTGAGCATTTGTGAGCTGAGGTGAGGAGAACAGTAGCTGCTGTTATAAAAATAATACGTTTTCACATTCTTGCTTTAAATTGGGTCTCAGCTCCTCAACAGTTCTGGTCTCAACGTGCCAAAAGACTTTCTCTGCAAAAGACATTATCTGTACAACATCTGTATATAGTGTTTAGCGTTAATTAAGCTTTTGCAGATGCCATGTGGACTAATGCATCGCCATACTATCGCAGCCTTAGAGCTGGGACGCCTGGCTTATTTTTAGCCTGGAAATCATCTTTTAAAAATCATTGAGGTTCTAATTAGAATAATTAATTACACACATTTCCAGTTTGCATCTTTGGGTCCAGTTTAGGTCTTTAGTTGCATTTGAATATGCAAAAAACATAACACTTTGACATTCACAACCAATTTTAAAGTCTGAATAAGTATAATTAAAGAGAGACTTGCCACTGCAGCAAGTCTTGAGGAATAGTTCTCCAGGATTTCTCAAGGTCTTTCCAGTCCTTTTTTGGACATTGGCTGCTTTTTCACTCATGCTCAGTCGAGCTCTTGTACCTCATCATTCTCACCAGTTTTTGTTTTTGCTTGTTAAGCCACTTAACACTGACCTATGAATCATTCAAGCATCAACAATGCACCTAACACAAGGACTGAACCAGTGTTGTCTCTACATGTAACTAGTAGCCGGTTGCTACTAAAAACACATAATTTTCTCCCAATTCTTTGGTTAGATCCAATTCCGATGTTATCACAATCTGACAGGGATAGTTTTTTGTGCCAACAAGGCCATGCCCAAAAACCTTGACAAAAACTTGGCATATCTTAGCATTGTGTTCAGTGTATCCTTAAAACATTCAAGAAAATTGGACTTGTGAAAGACAAAATAAGAAGTGGAAGGCCTGAAAACTGTCTACAGCAGTAAAACAGTATTTGATAGTCATATCCTTAAGAAATAAAAAAAAGGACATCCATCAAAGAGCAGACAAAGGACTTGACAGATGCTCTGGACTTTCAGTTGATCCGGTGAAATGCTCTTAGTGGAATGGTGGCTATCAAAAAGTCAAGAAGCCAATGCTGCAATATCCCAGATTACTCAAGTACTGGACTAAAAATCAGTGGTAACTGGTTTTATGAGTGATGAATCCAAATGTGAAATTTCTGGTTCAAATTTTCATCAACATGTACAGAGGTACGGAGGAGGCCAGGAGAAGGACGCACCAGTGAGTGTCTACAGCCAACTGTAAAACTCTTTCATAGTTTGGGGCTGATTTGGTGTCAATAAACCTAATTAGTATCAATGTTACAATAGTATTTCAGCCAGTGATGTTGACGATCATGTCAGAATTGATGAATTCTGAACACAGAAAAGTACTATCAGATTTTGATCCACAATGCAACACTGGAATGCGTCTGATTGGAAAACAGCTTCCCTTTCAGGATGACAATGATTCCAAACACAGTGACAACGCAGTAAAAGCATACCTGAACACAAAAAGCACTATCAGTCATGGATTGGTCTCAACGTTATTAGAGCAGAGTGGGATCATCTTAGCAGAGAACTGAACGAAAAGCAGCCAATATCCAGAGAAGAACTTTACATTTTCTTCAAGAAACCTGGAGAACTACTTAAAGGATATTTGACTAATAAGTGTATCTAAGTGTTAAAGGGCCTACTTAAAGAAATTACAAGAAAGCCTCCTTAATAGAGTTTAGGGTGTGTTGGAGAATGAATGAATATTGACTTTCAAGCTTGTCAGAATTGCACAACTCCTAAAAAACAAACAAACAAACAACAACTTATATTGTGTATCTCCATCAATAATTGCACATGTTTTAATAAATGACTACCTCTATTTCCCCTTTTCCTTGCAAAATATGAAGAAGGGTGGCTCAAAACTTTTGAACAGTACTCTATGCCTGCAGATCAACGGTGGGGCCTCTATTTTTCCAGTACATAATCTATCTAATAAGTGAAAACAGGGTTTAGTATGTGCGATAAAATATGACTTTGAAAAATTGCCCTGGCAACATCTGCTGCAAATCCAGCATCTTTAATTACACTTAGAATAAAGTAAGCATCAGCACGGCTTGATTTATAATACAGGCGAAGTAGCCCGTAATTGCAAATTTAGGTGAGCTCTTTATTTTGCAAAAAAGCATGTAGGGCAACAGCCCAGAAATTGTTTTTGTGAGGCACTAGTGTCAGCATTTCCTAAGACAGAGCACTAATACAGAGAACAAGCAGCCAGGTTTTACTGCTGTGGTGCTTTGGCAGAGCACAAGGCAGGACTAATAATGGATATGCAGGAATTGGAATGATTTTTATAAAGTCCATCTGTTTATGAGAAACAATTTATATTCAAATCTTTTCTTGAAATGGGTTTTAAAATTAATTAATTAGTGCATTACGTAACTTATGTGAAAGTTAATTAAGCCAGACCATTGCAAGAGTGAAGTCATCTAACGATTTGATCCATCTGATAGAGACTTGGGACGAGCTGCCTCACCCTCTCTTTGGTTAATTGCACAGTGAATGGCTTTGTGAATGAAGCAGTCAGCCAACACAGCGCCTCCTCCCCCAACTCTCTCCATGCATGAGCATCAGTGCCAACACTGGAGCTCGGGATGCCCAGGTGCCTGCAGAAAAATGAAATGTGATATTGCGTCAGCAAAGCGCGGAAACAGCCCCAACTAGTTTCTCTCCAACCTCGAAAATTTCATCCCTAAATGTGAGTTCACGCTGTGCGCCACCAGGGAAGAATCAAGGTTTGGGTGCCAATCCCTTACCTCCCTCGCAGTGCGTCCTCCCCTCCCTCCTCCCTCCGTGTAATACAAACCTCGTGATCGCCCATTCAGCGGTTCCTACGTCCGCTGCTTTGGGGGTGGTGGTGATGGGGGGTGGAAACACAATAAGCTGACTAACCGAGGGGCAGGAGAGGAAAAGTATCTGGGAGACGGACAGGTGTCGCGGAAGTTTACACTTGCATAGGCGCATCCCCTCCGCGTCTTTCTCTCATTATCTGGAATAACGTGAAAGAGACTGTGACTGGCGGTCATTCGGCTCCCACTGATCCTGTGTAAGTGATTCTCCACACCGGCTCACCGAATAGGCGAAGAGGTGAACGTTAGCCCGTTATAATGAACAGGCGTAAGAGGCAGGAGCCTCGGTCAGGTGGCTGATTTTGAGATGCACGATTTAACGGCTCGGCGATTCTTGCATACCTCAGTATGAAAATGCTGCCAGCCCAGCTGCTCGTGCAAGAGCTACAGGAGATCTTTGTTGCACAGATGTCATCATGCGATCGCAGCTAACGTGGCAGCCCGAGTGAGATGAGTATAGGTGCTGGTTTTAAATGAGGGGAAAAAATGCGGTATTTTTAGCCTGCGAGGTGCAGGTGAATTTGCATCATCACAAGTGCTGGAAACTAAAAGCATGTCCAGGCAACGCACGGCGTGACTCATCTCTTTAAATTGAGAAACTAAGACTCTTCGGATTAATCAGAGTAAGCCATCAAAAAACAACTAAAGTCACATTTTTGAGTCTGAGCCACTGCAAGAAGGAAAAAAACTTTAATCCCCAGGAATGTAAGCTGGAAAAATCCTTACTTGGCTGCTACTCTGAGTTTGGTGTGCAGGTACAGGGAGCTGTTTCTCAGTGCAGCTGTTTGTGTTGCTTTGTTGTTGTTGTGGTGCCGATCGTCACCTGTTGAAAGTAACACTTGGGGACACCTGGGTCACTTGGGCGACACTCCCCCAAATATTTAATGAATGAGTCTGCTATTCTGAGGCGTTCATTCAAAGAAAAATGAAGATCACCCAGCAAAAAATCACACTTAGTGCTCATGTTACAGTAGTTCTCAACACTTAGTCACATCCACAATTACCCAGGCAGATTTAATCAGCACCTGTTTTTATTTTAACACTTCACGGTTAATGCCTTGTGTTGTGTGTCTTCACGGTCTGGTCTCCGCAGCCTCTTGTCTTGCTCTGCATAAAGTGGTAATTGGCCTGTTAGTGATAGATGTGACACAGCAGGTAGATGTCAAACCGGGACGAGTGATCGAGAGCTCAGTGGGGATTTTAATGCTCCCACGGTCTTGATGTTAGAATATTCTTTGGCAGAGTTAACATTTGGTGCCATATTGACCATGCATGGCTGCTTTGGACCAGCTGAGCCGTGGGAAAACAGGCCATGCTTTTTAAGCCTTCTCTTTCCTTTTATTTTGGTTGATTATGTTCATAGAAAGTAGAAACAAGATGTTTTTTTTAAGCAGCAGTAAAATCACAGAAGTTACCAGTAAAATAAAATTCAAATATTCCCGTGACAGTGAGCCAGCATGTGTTGTACCAGGACCGGGGGCCTGAAGCAGGTTAATTGAATTTACACAGCTTTAATTTTCCTAGTTTATCTTCTTTGACATAGATGGAGTTTATAAATGGCAACAATGGAAATAGTAGAAAAATGATAGAATGGTCAAATATGATGTAGTTAATATTGCTTTTTGTCAGTGTTGCTGCATTCGCTGCTCCCAAAGTGGCATTTAGTGTTAATGTGGGGTGAGTCGTTGCTGAACCAGCTAATGTCCTTAATCTTAATTACCCTCTTGTCTGTGGTTTATATTGCATGTCTTTTGTGTCAAATTATTGCATTTTTGCCATCCTATCATTATATCACAGATAATCTCTCCCCAAAGGAGGTTTGTTTTGTTTGTGAAGAGTCATGTTTTAATATAAAAAGTGATGGCATTTTATTGGCATTGAAGATTGATACTATACCCAGTTGTGTAATGCAGTAGACTAACTTTGTTAGTTTTTACAACATAACGTTAATGATTTACTTCACTAAGAAACCAGTTCCTGTCCCATTACTTTTGTGTTACTCTGCAACATTGTCTCACAATTACCAGTTAACAATAAAAGGCTGAGGCTATATGCCCACACACAGACACAAATCCCTATCCAAATGAGGACGCGTACACTCTTTTAAATGTACGGGTTCTGACTACAGCGTTGGTGATGCTATTGTAGAAACTGAGGCTACAGTACTACAAGCCTGACTGTTTATCATGGTTGCCTCTCTGGGTTTGCCATTGCATTGCAAGTTCTTCACTAGTAGCTTTGTGTTAAAGTTCCCTTGCAGATGTTTGCAAAGAGTCAATGTTCCCTTTTAGTGCAGTAAAAATGGAAGCAGTTTTTATCTTTCCACTCCTCAAAAGTTGTAGACTGCTCTACTATTTTTATCTTCCCTGCAAATTAACTGAAATCAGCTGATTGTAGCACAAGGGCTCAGGAAAAGTGCACATTTGATGATTTCTTTCTTTTTCCCCATCATTCAGATAGTTGAAGAACTAATGCAACACAAGTAACAACTTAATTGTTTGAATTTAGCACCATAATGGCTCATATGTACTGAGTTATATACATTTTGTTTCTCCAAGTGTTTCTAATACCAATTTTGCCGTTGCCTTATACGCTTCTCTTTCCATTGTAGATTTTAGGTTGAATCGATATTCTCACAAATTCATCTCTAATGACAGATCTGGTCATGTGGAGCTGTTTAAAATGTTGTTTTGACATGCAGGCTTCACTGTATCTGTCCTAAACTAAATCTGGTGCCACAGTTTTTATTGCTTCTCTTTTCTCTCTCTTGGCAACTCTTGATGTCATCTTGACGGATAGTGGTCATATCCCAGGTAGCAAAAACACCTTGAGCACGTCTGTTTCTGCTCGCACGTGGCTGTAAGAAGACAAATGACCAAAGTTATACACTGAGAAAACAGTGAGCTGTCACTCTAAAGTTTCAAGCACAGTGTAAGACAATTTCCAGCTCATATTCCCATTCAAAGCTGCATCACACACACAAACTGACTGATCTGCAAAGTCAGTCCGCTGTATTTACCTTCTGTCCAAAAAGTAATTTCAATGAAGTCATCCTCAATGCACTTACCTCAAGCTGTCACAAAAAGCTGATGCAATGGAGAGTGTCTAAAACAAGCAGTTCATTTAGCGCTTGGCTGCACCTGCCCTTTTAGCGCTCCAGCAGGGCCTTGTCCTCAGCTCGCCCCTCCTCTGCTGACTCTCCGAGGTGACAGACAGCAGCAGCAGAGCCAAGTGCTTTGCAGCACGGTGCAGGATGAGTCGTTTTTCTGCATGCTCCTGTTTATTTAGGATGATCTAGCATCTGCGTGTCTGCAGTTTTCTTAAAGAAATGATTGATGCAGATGGTGTGTCTTGGCGAAAATGCAGGAAAATGGAGGGGTTGTATTCTGTTCTCCTGAGAGATGCATCAGTGTGACCTATTTTCTGTCTGAAGTGATTCTCTGTGCTCTCAGAGTGTCAGCCTGAACATGTTTGCTCTAGTAATCTGACAATATTACACTGGTGCACCCCATTGTTGTGTCAGTCAAAATGTGACACTAGTAACAAATCCTGTATTTTTGTGACTTTGAACAGAAAGAGAAGCCTCAGAGCGGATGCAGTTATGGTATAACATCAATATTCAATATTTATATAATAAAGTTTTACAATGTCTTTAATGGTTTCAAACACAGAAAGATGCTATCATTCATAAATTACCTTTACTAAACGATGTATTTTTTCTAGTCACCTGACTGTCTGTTGTGTATTAGGTAATTGTATTATTTTGGCTCAAATTATGTATTTTACAGATAAAATGTATATGTTTCTCAATCAAATAACACACCCAGGTTTCCAACAGCGGATTTTACCTGGACGGATAAGGGACCAAGGGGAAACTTAATGTTTGGATGCAGCTTGTCTGAATTCATGATAAGAGTTTCTGTTTTATCTGACTTTAATTTAATAAATCCACACATCAGTGTCATACTATCAGGCAGACAGACTGTGAGGTTGAGAAGAGGTTAGTAAATTTAACTGGGAGGTAGAGCTGTGCCTCATCGGCATAGCAGTGTAACAAAATATTATTTCTCTGTGTAATGTGTAAAGCAAGGATGTTTTCAGTGCTGCAGCGTTAGTCACCTGTTTCTGACTAATTTCCGCCATCGACATCAACCAACCACATGCAACTACTCACTAATCAGCTGGGGAATATACATTTTTTCCAAGCAACTGGCAGTTAGCATGGAATAACCACCAGTCGCTCGGGACTGCCAGTAGGCCCGTGTGACTATAGCTTAAAGGATTGGCTGAAGCCTGTGTTGAGCTACCTTAAACCTGTGTTTCATGTGAAGTCAGCAGGGCTTGGCGGCTTTGGTTGCAAAAACAAATTAAACTGGAGGAAAGGAATAAAAGAAAATTGCCTTACTTTTATCCTAATAATTGCAATTTTTGTCTAAATTGCACGTTTTTAGTATTATTTGATACAATATGGTATTTGCTGGTGTTCAAACCAGGTTTGGGTTATGGGTAGCTACTGTATAACTAGCTACTGTTTCAGTGTGCCTGTAGAGTTGGATCTGCTGTATTTATGATAATGTACTTATTATGAATCATGCCATTATAGTGACTGTATTCAATTAAGTCTATATGAAACAGGACCTTTGATATCTGCAGATGAAGTGTTAGATGTTTGGTACTACATAGTGTGATCGCTATTAGTTTAAAGGCAGCTTTAACCTCAGAAATTCCCCCTTGTGGGACTAATAAAGGTATCCTATCTTAAGAAGTAAAAACATGCAGATCGTGTTTATTCAGTTCAGTATCCCATCTTCACTGAGAACACTGAACGGATTGTGGACCTTTGAACCACTAAGACAGTTTTGTGTTGGTGAATGCAGGTTTTTCGTTTTGTCTTTTCATCTGTGTGCACCACACCTGTGGTATTGACTTTGGTTTGTTAGTGATGCTGCAGATTAGTGACTTTACTCCGTGTGGGAAGCTTAAATTTGAGACATAATATGCACGTGTTTGTGTGCATGCATGAATTGCATGTTGCTGGAAATTATCAGTGAAAGTAATAATGAACTGAATGTGTGTTTGCAGCCATCAAGTATATGCGTCACTAAGCTTCAGATGCAGACACTCTCACGCATAAATGCTGCTTCATCCCTGTCCTTGACACCACTCACTATAAAAAGAAGGCCTAATAATTGCCTTCCTTTGTGGCTATACACTAATGGCCATATAATCATAGTGTATTCATCTTCTCTATACATCAAAGTAACATGGATGCAAGAAAAATAACTTGTTCTAAATTACAGCCACTGTTGCTGCTGTAATTTGTTCCATAGATTATAGATTGATATTCCAGCTGATAATTTAAGCAGTAAACATGGTTTAATGCAGAATTGAGATCAGCATAATTAGTTTTCAGGTGAGAAAGTGTGTTTTTCCCGAATTTCTCAATGCAAAGTTAGTAAGACACTTGGCACAGCAATAACCTCATTATTGGGAAATATGCTATTCTATGTTTTCTGTTGAAAACATAGCAAATAGTGTTTCAGTATTTGTTACTGGTCTGATCAAGTAGTAAAGTCAAGCAGGGTAAGAACTGTGTGTGTATATATCACTCAGTGGTGATTTTTCTCTTCTGTAACAATCATTATCTTGTACTGAAAACTATTTCAAAGTTATTGAGACCACAAATTCATGTGAAGAAAAATGCAGAAGCAGGAATTAAGTCAATAGAAAAGCAGTGTCATTTTTCTGATAGACTTCAGTGCAGATTGATTTTTTTCTTTTTAGCAGCCAAGCAGTCTCCCCCTGCTGGTGATTAGAAAGATTGCAGGTTTAAGGTGGTTCAGACTGGGTTTTACTTTTCCATCTTTCATATACAGTCTGTGGTTAAAGTTTTAAAATCAGAGAAAGAAGACAAATGCAGGTAAAAAAAACAACAACCCAAAACATCCTTTCTAGAGATTTTTTTGTTTGTTTGTTTTGTTTCACCTCCCAGAAAAACAAAAGTGAATGCCAGCCATATGATGAGTACCATTCATACTTTTAGGCACCTGCTGGCATGTGTAACTCTAAGTGTGACTATTTTAATATCTTGAGTGGAAAAAGAAGTGTGATTCTGATAGACTGGAAAGCCTTGACAGAGGTCTTTCTTCACAGTGGCTGAATGAAAAGCAGTGGTAATGTGACAGTGTGCTTACTCTGTGTGATAATAGAATTTTGAGACGGAGATTTTACTGGGGTTTATTTATTTTTTGGGCCACCGTGCTGATGTGAAAATTCAATTCGTCAATTGTGTATGTTCACATTTGTCTTTTGGGATCAGGTAGATTACAATTAAACATTACAAACCTATTAACAAACTTAAACTGAGACTATTATACATAAACCAAGTATGACTGGCTCAGTTTTATTTTCAGAAAGTTTAACAGTGTGTTGGGGTGAGCCAGGTCCTGAAGTGACTGGAGGAATGAGTAAGAAGCAGGACTGAAAGGGAGATGCGCTGTCAATAAAGCTATTGGTCCAATAATAGAATGGACATAATTGTCTGGTCTTCTGAGTCATAGCTCTCTTCACTGGCAGTGCTCACCCATCTTGTTTAGGCTCTGTTGTTAATGTTCTCCTCCTGTCCATCTCCTCATCTGTCTTCGCTTCTCTTTCTGTGCTGTCATTACAGTTTTGGTCTTGTTTTTTTGTTGTTGTTTTTTAAAGGCAACCCCTCTATGTCTCCGTGGTTCTATTTTTACTTCACCATATGTACTAATATGCTAGTTCATGCACCATTCGTAGAAATAAAATCATTGCAAGACATTTTATTTTTCAGATAATGACATAAAATAATACTTCAGATGGTCAAGAGGGCCAGTTCAGTGACTACAATCAACCGAGGCGAAACTTAACAGATGGCTGTCGACTACAGCCGCCTGTTCTGGCATCCGCCTGTCAGTCAAAGGGGCACCCGCTTCTAAAAATGATAACTTTAATCCTTAATGCTGTTTAAATGTGTGAATTCTACATTTTATTTGTAAATATAAAATATTATATATTATCATAATATAAAATATTATGGTATGAAAGGAAAAATTTGCTAGAGTGACCAGATTTCTTTTAAGCATGTTTACTTCAGCTCTGAAAATGGGCAGTTTAACATGGGAATCTGTGAAAGCCTCAAGTGGAGAGAAGAGGAACTGCAGTTTTGCAGCTTCCAAGGAAGATGCTTGGCTTATCAATAGAATCTTAGCCAACATAGACTTCTATATTTCTATTTATCCATCCATCCATTCGCTATTTATGTTTAACCAAAAGGGTATAATCAATTCCACAGCTACTGTATTAGACAGGATTCATGGATGGCAGTAAAGCACATCACATTGTTTCATAGTCTAGAAATATCCAGGAACTATACAAATGTTTTTAGAAGATTTTGAATAAATTTGCTTGACATTAAATGTTCCCAGAAGTTCAAAATTATATTTTTTGCTTCCAGTGCTAGTTTATGTAACAGTATTCTGAATGGTCCCAGAATGTGTGAAGAGGATGCTTTCAAGGCACTCGATATTCACTTTTCAGCCGAGGTTCATCCTGCAGGCAAAGCAACCTGTGACTCAAAAGTTATCCACAAGTCATACAAGGAAAGTTACACAGTCATTTTCACTGTGAGATGAGCATCATTCGGTGTTAAATTACTAAAATCCACTCGGACATACTCACACAGCATATAAAAGTGAATTTATTTAAAAAACGCACAATCCATTTTTATTTTTCTATCCGTTTGTCTTGTTCCAGGGTTGTCCCAGCCTCGGCCCCCAGAGCAGCGGTTCCTGTGCCTCTCCACCTCTTTGACTAGCAGCAGCAGCAGCTCGGTGTGGCGAGGGCAGGAACAATGGGCCGAAAGCTGGACCTGTCAGGCCTGACGGACGGCGAGGCTGAGCACGTCTTGAAGGTGGTCCAGCGGGACATGAAACTGCGAAAAAAGGAGGAGGACAGGCTGAGGTGAGATTGGAATTTTATATTCAGTGCCTATTTTTTTTATTTTGAGTATTTTTAGCACATTTGACAAGTACAGGGTGATGTGACAGGAACTGATGCAAGGCAATGTCATTCGCGTCTACAGCTGGCTCTTACCAAATCTCCTTTCTGCAACCTGCTTCTTTACTAGTATATTTCTTGTGCAATAAAATTTTTACAAAGTATATAAAAATTACATTTACTGTCTGCAAAACTAAATCTCTGAATGGTGCAATAACAGCTTGGCAACAGTGACTAGGCACAGCAGGTACATACGCCTGACTCTCAAGGACATTCAGGAGACTCGACAACAAAGACGCCCACATATGTTGAGAATATGTATTACATAGTTCTAATGTCTACTCCTTAAAAGGGTGTCTTTGTACACATTCTTCACGTCTACAGTTTGTCAGCGTCTGTACAGCTCATTTACTCTAGGAAGGGTATGTATATATGTTATCCATTTCACCAGAAAGGAAAGGAAAGAGGCTCTTTAGGCCTTGGATTAATGTGCGACTTTAGACACTTTATCAAATCGAGATGCTTATCTGATTTAGACAGAAAACCTTTTACCACATAAAGTTTACAATACTCTGCAAGTTAAAATGAGGTACATAGAAAGTTATGCCTACATGTTGCGGACTAAATAATGAGACCAGTGATTAAAAACTGCTGATCTGGGTGAAATTAAGATTTTTGCATTGAAATGAATGACCTGCTTTCCTTTTCTGGGTAAAGACCTAATGTTTCAAAAATGAATGCATGTACCAATTACTGAACGGGCCACTGTAGTGACTGTGAATTGAACTGGGTCCTATGCTACAATGGAAAGCCTCTTAGGCATGGCTTTTGTAAAGTAAAGCAGTCAAATAAAGCAGCAGTAAAATAGCTCTTCTTCCACACAAAACGATCCCTGTGAGCGTCACCCAACCCAATCAGAGATTTCATCAGATGATGGACCAGGTTATGTGTTCAGTATAAGTTACAACAGTGATTTTAAAAAGTACTGTTTTCATGACACAGAAAATTCCAACTTCTCCTAGTTCTCAAATGCCAATCATCTTGCTTCCTAGTACACCTGTCACATGTGACTTTAGGCTGTGCAAAGCATGGAGCAAAACTGCAACTACACTTGGTTTTTTCCCAGTAAAACAATGACGAATGTCATGTTTTACCACATTAAATCTAGCTTAGTTGTGGCATCTGAAGCCTTGTTTCTGTCAGGTGTTTTCCATCATGCTTATCCTCCACCATTAGATCCATATCATACAGTGTGGCTTTTTTTGCCAATGTTGTAACAGCAACAGCAGTTTCTGTGATGAGAGTTTATAAATGAAGTAAAGTAGCAAAGTAGTTTTTGTAACTGAGTTTTCAGTCCTGCTCCTCCTTTCGTGTTTTCTGCTTACAGGCTGTCAGGTCTGATAGGGTCATTATTTTGGCCCTCTGGTCTTTCTCTCATGTCACATCTTCTTAATTAACAAATGCTAGACTGCTTCCATCCCTTCAGCTCCTTTCCTTCACTCCCTCAGGGAGGAGTAAGAGCGGATTCAGTTTGGCTGTGACAGACATTAATAGGAGGCCGGCCATCAAACATATGCTCGGTTCAGTGTTGTTGTTTCATCGTGACTACAGGAGGAGGTTTGCTAGTGTATCTAATGCCACCACAAAATCCAGAAAGTTGTTTTTAGCTGTTTTTCAGCTGGAATTTAGTTGAACCCTATAATTTTTGAAACGCAAATATTCTCCTTTGACTGCCTCAGCTATTTTGTTGTGGAAATTTGATGTCTTTCTTCAGACTTGAACAGTGAGCCTCAGTGGTTTATTGTTCTTGAGTGAATGCCACAAGTGATTAGGCTCCTTTACTCGGAGCGCTAAACATCTTAGCTGTACTCAGAGGAGCAAAACAAAGTTGCTTCACAAATCAGAATGCAGCCGTCGGTTTGCGCTGCTCGAAACTCTACTTAGTTTCCCAGAATTAGTTTCATGATGCTGCATTCCCAAATTACTAGGCTGTAAAATATTCCCCCATCAGTCTGTCATGAATGAGCTGAAATAAATTATGACTCTCAGGCTGTTATTACTGCTGTTTACAGCAAGGAGATGAGCAGAATATTGATGATGTAATGACAGGGGAATATTTATTAGGCAACAATTCTTTAAAAAAAGCAAAGCAGATAAAAAAAAAACAAAACAATTTTTTTTCCCCAGAGGACGCAAAGTCACAGTTGATCTAAATTTGTCCCCCATGATAAACCTAGATTTAAGGGGTATTTCAGCCTAATTCAAATGAATTGTAGCCTGTAGTACTATTTGTACATTAAGGTTGTTTTGATTTGTCATTTTTTTGAGTTGTGGAGAGACTGCTGCCGTCGGGGGTGTTCTTTTCTTTGCTTAAGTTGGTGATGTGTGACAGAGCAAATCATTGGTTTCTAATGCGATGATGAATGTAATTCTCTTCACCTGCCAGTAGTTTGTGTATAAAAATTGAGAGCTGTAGTTCTTAAATCTAAAGGAGTGTTTTAGTAAAGTCTACATTTGATCCAGTGACACAGATCTGCAAAAAAGAAATATTTGCATGTTTTCAGCTCTCAAAATGGTCATCCATGTAATTAAATACAGAGGTACCCCCCTACCCCATTGAGCTTATATTTATAACTGCATTTTAGGCAAAATCTTACTGGAGTAGTAAACAGCAAAGCTCCAAAACAAATGTTTTCTTTCAATAGACCTTCCCACATCTTAAAAACTTGTCTGTTCCAAGCCTGTTCACAGCGTCTCATCTCTTATGAATTTTTAGTATCCGAGTCCAAACCAAGATGAGCCTCGTGGCCTCACGGGGCAAAGTCGACCATCTCATTATAATGCAAAAATGCTACAACTGTGCTTTAATTTTTTAGGCTGAATACCACTGCTTACATTACCCCTAACATCATCAAGCTTCATCAGCCTGCACAGTCAAATGCTTTAGACTCTCTTAATACTGCCCATGGCTAAATACTGAACAAGGACGTGTTCTTGGTCCATCTCTCTCTTGGGAACTGTGTTTTGCTTTTTCTTTCTGCCTTCATCTAATAAATAAAAAATATTTGTGTGGTGGTCCTTGCATAGTTTGACTTTATACAGTTCCGAAAAAAGAGAAATCCAAACAAAAGAAAACAATCTGCATCCTGACCACTACCACGGCCAGTCAAGTTACGGAAGGAAGAAAAAGAAAGAAACCCCAAATCCTCTCATTTGCACTGGAAAATTTTCCGCAGTTTACGAATAGGAATATAAATCTCTCTCCATTTATATATCATTCACATCAGGCTCCCTCTGCGGTTTGCATGGCTAACTCTTTTACGATTGATTTATGGTAATTATTTATTTATTTGTGAAGGAAGGCAGCCCTGCAGAGCTTCAAATTAGGCTGGTAAACTTTCGTAGGACAGTTTAAGGCTCAGCTGGCTCATTTAATGCTGAATTTAATTTTCCCTCATGGTGAATAGGGCTGTGCAATATGACCAAAATCTCATATCCCGATATAAGAATTATATCGTCCGATAACGATATAAATCACAAAAATTTAACATTTTCTGTAAATTCTGTGAATCTCGGGTAGCTCGACTTGCGTGAAGTGTTTCCAGCTGGGCGTCGTGTAGCTGGAGTCGAGTGTTTTAACCGATGCATGAAACGATATATTTTTAGACATAAGTTGTAAATTAACTGTAAACTTTTTTGCTTCTCATCTGTAGATACTCTGCATACTCTTTCACGTGATTCAGTTTATTTTGAAAAGTCTCAACAGCCACGATCGCCCCCCCCGATTTTCTATTTTATGTAGAAAATAAAGAAGCGGTCGCGGTGGTTTTACCGTCTTTGTTGCTAACGACAACGCATAAAAGCAGGCGCTTGTCCGTCCGTAGTGTGGTTATATTAAATATAAGAGAAAGAGAGAACCTTAAGAAATTAATATAACCACTACAGTGACCAACAAAACAATGAAAAAATGCTGTAAACGTTTATTTTGCGACATCACGAAACAAACGATAGCGTAAAATTAAAGGATAGATGTTTTTATATCGTCATCCGATATATATCGTTATATCAAACAGCCCTAATGGTGAATAATAAGAAATATTTGAAACACCTGACTGACTTTACCTGCCGTCTTATACACACTCAGATAAAATAAATGCATTAAAGAAATGGCAGATAGCTATAAGTTTAGTTAGAGACAAGTGGTGCTGTTCTTTAAATTATTTAAAGTTTTAATGTTGGAAACTGCAGGTAGTCTATGATGTCTCTCGGCTTTACTGCTTTAATATTTTTAAATGAGTGTTTAAAACTATGTTTATTATTAATGTATAACACAATTCAATTTGTTTAGATAGTTACTATTCTGTTGCTGCTGAGGTCTGTTTAAGGTATACCTACATATGCTCAATTTCAGTAGTGTGATGACATGTATTTGTCATATTCAACACCTGGATGGAATTTCATTACATCTGTAACAGCTGTTCATTTGGGCTCTGCAATCAACAATTCAAAATCTGGTGGTCAAAGGGCGCTGTGAACTCATGAAAGTCATTTGACCAGAACTCAAGAATTCTTACGCTAATGATGACAAGATTTCGCATAAATGTCTCAAAGAGAAAAAGTGATTTAACTTCAGGTTCTTACAATATACATATGCTCATGATGTATCTGCATTTTATATTTTGTCATTACTCTAATACAGCTTTAGATACACTTACTAAAGTTAGACACACTTAATATCTTTTATTGAATTTGCTGAAAGAATTCAGTGCACACGTTTGTTATGAATATGTGCAGACATGGACTTTAACTGTAAGTTGACTGGCTGGGTTATAACAGTGGGGTGCTAATCCTAGTTTCAAATGAAGTTTAAAGACATCTGAGGCCTTCATTAGTAACCCATAAACCAGCCATGCAGCTGTGATCTTTAATCTGAAAAATCAAACAAGAACTTAAATGTCATATTTGATTCTGTCTTGTGTGTGAGCTAGCGCTGCTGGTGCTTGACTGACACTTCCTCCCAACTGCTCTTGTTAAACTTTGCTGGTTTTTATAGAGCAAAGCACTTTTTTGAATTACAGTAGGAAAAGAAAAGCTGAACTTCATGAAAATTGGGATGGCTAACTTAAATTTAAATGGCTTACTGGGAAACTTAAATAGAACAAAGCTATTGAAAATGTCATTACTAATACTTGTGCTTATCCTGCAGTGCTGTCACAGTTTAATATTGTCACAATTTTTAATATTAGATAAAGCTGCAGGGCAGCAGGGTGGTGCAGTGGTTTGCACAGCAAGAAGATCGTGAGTTCAATTCCACCATCAGCAGATAGGATCTATAATCAGGTCTGGTTGTACTGTAGCTGGTGAAATTGAAGTCAACTTTCCACAAAATGTATTTTATAACAGTTAATTTATGATTTAACAAACAATCTATGATTATGAAATCATCTAAAAACTGGAAATGTGTTATCTTTGTGAAATATAAAAATGTAATATAAGTTACATCTAAGTAAAAAATAAGAAATTGGGAAGGGGCAAATACTTTGTCAGCTACCAGCTTTAACTGAGTTCCACACTACAGAGCTGAAATGATATAAAAATAAATCTGTAATAGCTCCTGTTTGCAACCTCACTGGACTGCATCTGAGGGGTGAGGGTGTGCTTCTGTGTGATTCAATTAGAGGGGGTGAGCTGCTCAACCCCTGGCCTCCACCGACTCAGTGGTCATCCAGCTGGAGAGGCTCATTATGTAGCAGCAGGCAGCTCAGGGGAGCATGGGCTTGGATCTACTTAACAAACAGCACAAGCACACCCAAGGGAGACAGACTGGGAAATTATTATAGACAGCAATCCACCACTGTTGCTTTGTCAACAGCGAGGCAATGGCTGGAGTTTCAGCCGGTGGTGACTCTTACAGGTAATTTTCTCTCGGTGTTGGGAAGGATCCACTTCATTAAAGTGTCTGGCAAGTCCTTGCATGGATAGGGCAATTACTGTACCTCCAAGACTCATATCAAATGCAGCTGTGGCAAGTCTGTCCCACCAGTTGAAAGGCTCTCCTTTATCCCAGCTCCTTTGTGTGCGTTGACCAAAGCAAATGGTGCTCTTTGGGTAAGTCTTAATTATATGTGAAGTTGTTGCCCACTGTGCTTCATAGTGATTCACCCTCCTTTTTAGTCTTGGTGTAATTGCTGGCTGAATAGCAGAGAGTGATACTTTGCATCCCCAGCTTTAATTAGTCAGTAAAACTGTGAATGGTTAAGTAATGAAGTTGTGTTCAGAGAAGTGAGCAGTAACTACTGACGTCTTTTTATTAGAGATCTTGTGATTGTTTGAAGCTTTATTCAAACCATGTGCTCCTGTTTTATTGTGCAGCTGTTATTATTGCACATTAAGCACATTGAGCTTCTGTGTAAGAGGGAATTTTTATTTTGTTTCTTATTTTTTTGGCATTTCCAACCATTAGGTCAAATGCTATGTGTCATACCAGCAAAGGCTTTGGCATCTTTCTTCTCATTTCTTAGTCAGTGGTTTCTTTTTAGCTCCGGTTGATGTGGTTGACAGGTAGGGACAGGTTCACAGGAGTCACACTGGGAGGCTGTCGCTCTGTCGGGGACAGAATGACCTCTATTTCATCCTCCTGGCTGCCTGTGTGGAGAGAGGCAAGAGGATAAAGATGAGCTTTGTAGATATATAAAAGGACAGCTTCAAAATGTATTATTTTTGAGCCAAGATGAAAGACAGCCAGGTTTGTTTGGTCCAAGTGGCTCCTTATTCACGAGGATCAATAAATTGGTGTAATTGGATTTCAGAGCGCATGCAGTAAGAGAGGATATTGCCCTCTGTTGCAGGACAGTCCCTCTGGGCTGCACTGCCATCTCCTCTATTAAAGCTGCACTAGAACTGGGGGGGCAGATGAGCCTTCTGACATCGACTTTAAGGCCTGAGGTCTTTTCCTTTCACAGCTTCGACTCGGATTTAAGTTTACACCCACATCTATTACACTGTCGTCCTCTAAATGCAGCAGAGTGTTGTTTTATTAATGTTTCTCTAATGAAGCAGGTTTCCCCAGACTGAACTAATGACCCCGACTTGTGTCTGCTGAGGAAAAATCCAGAAATTGCGTAACTGGTCGAACGCAGCTTTGAGGTTTTTGGGCGGCTGAATGGTTCCATTGTGTTTAACAGACATGCCTTATTCTTTTCTTCTCAGTGTCTAAGGTGTTTTTTCTGTGCCATAATCCACTTTTAGGCCCCGCTTTAAAATTATTTTTAACACTTACAGTATATAACCTGTGCAGCAGCCAGTAAAGTAGGTCTTTGCGTAGTTTAATTTCAGCCTAGCTGTTGTTGTGGCAGTTGTGTTTTCTTGGCTGCGGTTCCTCTTTGGTGGGTATTAGCTGTGTTGTGTTACTGGTGTGGGTTATTTGTCTGACTCACATTGATGTGGATTGTTTTTGATGTGAAAGTGCTTTGTGTGTGTGTGTGTGTGTGTGTGTGTGTGTGCTGGTCTCGTCAGCAGTGTGTTGTACTTTATGTGTTTGTGTGCAGCAAGCAGGAAGGACAAATCCTTCTGACCCCATGTTTTTTTTTCTGAAGCCACATTGGCCTGTGTTACATCAGCATCATTTTGTGATTATTTCACATTTCACGATCTGCCAGGGTGACATTACACTGCTCTGGTTATTGTAATTTATTTCTTTTAACTTTGTTTTAGACTTCAGAAAAGAAAAGCACCTGAATATGTTTTCTGCATAGATTTTTCACCCTGGCTACATCAGGAGCACTATAGCATTTAATGTTTCTTTAGTTGATCAGAGCTGCTAATTGCTGTGACCTCACTGTTGTGCGGTAACTGTTTTAATAATGCCACCCACTTCTGTGTGACAGGTCAGAGTGTTCTGTCTTTTAATCATATAAAAATAAATAAATAAATAAAATGCCATTGACTCATATCTCAAATAGCAAAGCAAGCTTCCCATTGTTTGAATGGCACAGTCTGCGTGCTGACTTCAGATCAGTACCTACTTAATTTGCTTACCTGTGTTCAGGGGCTGTACAGGTGCCACAGACTCTGATTTCTAATTAGATTTTAATATGGCTCTAAGTACACGACATTAATATAATTGAACTTAATTAGCAGAAGGAAATATAAGCCCCCTGACCACAGCAATTATACATGGGCGTGCTTATGCATACACTGTCTTGCTCTCTGTGTACAGACACATTTTTCTGATATATGGCTCATCTTATGCTCTTATAGAAAATAGCATCTTACCTGCAACTTCACCAATGTTTTTATTTACAACATTTAATCAGTTGGTGCTTGTTTAATTATTTCCTTTACTGGTTGTAATTTTTGGATGGATTGCAGGTCTTTTTTAAGTGTTAGAAATGGGGCTGCACAATACTGTGTTTGTTTAATCGGCATCATTTAGTTGCACCATGGTAGCCAATCATGTCTATGATCTGTTAACTTAAAAATAAAACACACTAGAAATCAGAAAATTAGAAAACTGAAATGTCTGATGAAATTTGCTGTGCATCAGCAGAGTCCCTGGAGAACAAGCATCTCTAACAGATGCTAGTTTACGGCGTCTTTTTGGAGGTAGGTTCTGATTTCCTCTGAGTGTGACAAATCAGCCGCTGTTCATCCCCTTGGAGCTGCTGAGCCAACGGGATTGGCTGATGAGATGGTGAAAAACAAATCCATCCTAGCTACTTGTGGCACATTTCCTTTCATAGCTCTTACGCCCCTTTAGCGTTTCCGGCTGACTGAGTAGATAGGTGTCACCTTGCCTGCAAGTAACCTGGCGTGTGTGTGTTTCTGAGAGAGAGAGCGCCAGCATGTGGTGTCTGAGCTTCAGCTAGCCAAGGTTCAAATGGAGGTGAACGGGCCACTGCTTATCTTTGTCTTTCTCTGGATAAACCTGCTCATTTTCCCACCAAGATAAACTCGCGGGTTATCTGCAAGAAGACTAAGACTGATTCAGAGCAATAACTTGAATATTTCTCCTGCGGTCTGCTATGATTGCTTCTGCTGCTGGCAAAATGTCAAGTGCTGTTTTGAGTCGGAGCAAAATAGTTGGTTCCAACAGAATGATGGTCTTATCTTGCTTCTTGGTTCCTATCTCTCCCTTTTTGAGATTGGCTCATCTATTCAGTGTCAGTGTCTGATTCAGTCCCATTTTCCATTCAGTAGTATATCCTCTATGCAGCTATCTGTGGATGTTTTGCTACCTCAGTAGATACTTAGCAAGGTCCTTTATGTGTTTTAGATGGGCTGAATAATTCACAATCTGTTCTCACCCCAGTCCAACTCTTCTTTACACCAAGGCTAAGAGACACCAGACTCATTTATCTTCTATCACAGGTCTACTCAGTGGTTTGTGCTGTTTGCAGGGTTACTAAGCAGCAAATACCCAGTTAGTTACCCACATCTTCAGAGAAAATGGATCTTTTTTTGGGAGGTAAGGATTTAAGAAAGCGAGAAGTCCTTTGTGGGATTACATCTTTTTCTCGTGAGGATGGTGCAAGGACAGAGCAGCTGAAACTGCCAAATGGAAAAATTGCTTGTTTAACCGGCTTCGGCTTTTTGTTTTTCAACTTTTTTGCCCTTTTTGGGGTTTTACCTTTTTTGCTTCCCGGCCTTTTCCTTTTTTTTTTTTTTTTTTTCATGGTGCATTTTAATATCCTGCATGTTGGGAAGGATTTCATGGTCTCGGAATGCAAAATGACACGAGGAAGCATAAGTTAGCATAATGAAAAGCACCCGGTCCATGAGGTGAAGAGGGAAACAGACAGTGTGTTTTATACAAGGTGCAAAACAACAGAAACTGAATCCTCTTTTCCTTTTGAAGCAGTCTTGCGTACTTGAAACTCCTCTGTTTGCAGGTGATCTTCTGTCTCTGTTCTGGTTGTCTTATTTTTCTTTTGAGGTGTTTTTTTTTCTTTTCTTTTTTGTGCCATCATCCAGAGTAAGCATTTAAATGTCATTTAACACTGAATCTTTGATGTGGTCATCTTAGCCTCTGAGGAACTTAATGTGTTTCATAACTCAAAATTCTCAAATTAATGAGCAGATTGATAATCAAAATAGCATGCCATTGTAGCTGTAGACTTAATAAATGCTGTGTGCTTTAATGAGGCTTTCAGGAGGTGTTTAAAAAAAAAAAAAAAAAAAAGCTGATGGGAAAAATTGAAGGCCACAGGGCCATCTTGGGTACAACTCTGACAAAATCTGACAACTCCCATCCAGTATGACATCCTCTTCACCCTTTTCATCTAAAAAGTATTATAGGGAAGAAAACGCACAAGACAGAGCAGGGACACGAGGAGGTCTATGCAGACATACTGACAAATAATACTTCTAACACACAGAGAACCCACTGAGGAAAAAAACCTAAGGGGAATCCTTCTCAAAGTAACGTGGACCTTCTGCTTAAACGTCTCTGATTTGTTTAAAATTTTATGTTATAATTTGTTATAATATGTATATAATATGTTAATAACCTCGATGGTATCCAAATAGCTTTTGAAAAGTCTTATAGATCCCTTTACTCCCCCAAAGCACAGGCCACCAAACACACAATTGTTGACTTTTTAAACTCTTTAGACTTGCCCTCACTCAGTAGGGTATCTAATAAGTATAGGTAAGGCCATTTCTAGATTGAACGCCAATAAGTCTCATGATGTAGACGGGCTGCCACCGGAATGGTACAAATCTAAGGGGAAACATTACTGTTTATTTTAGAAAATTGTTTTAATTATATTTTGTTAGGAGGAAGTGCCCCCACCCACCATCCCAGTCCTGGAAGGAAGCTTTTGTATCAGTTATACCAAAAGAAGGGAAGAATAGACTTGAATGTAAATCATATAGACCCATCAGTGTCCTGAACATAGATTATAAATTATACACCTCCATTGTAGCAAAAAGAATGGACAGTATAATAACTTCCTGGATCATGGCTTTATATAAAAATGGACAAGCCCACTACGATAATAAAGAACACTACATATTATTGAACAAAGTTCAGTTCCTTCACCTTATACCAGGGATGTGCTGTTGGCAAGGCTGTCCACTCAGCCCAAATCTTTTTAAGTTATTTATTAAACAACTAGCCCAACCAGTACGCCAGGAAGGTACACTAAACTGTATTTATATTGTAGTAAATGATTAAAAGGTCAGTTTATATGCAGATGATGTTTTGGTCACATTACCTGACCCAGACTCAAGTTAACCTGTTGTGATAGGATTTTTGGAAACCTATGGCAAGGTGGAGCTTGCTCCCTCTGGACTTTGGCAGCTGAATCAGATCAGTTTAAATGAACATTCTCCCCAAATTATTATATCTTTTCTCAACATCACCCACAGAAATACCCAAAGAACAATGTTGAGTCTGGGATAAAAACATCTCATGATTCATTTGGAATAATAAGAAACCGAAGGTGAAATTCTCTACCTTTCAGCTGCCTGAGGGGGACAGGGGTAGGGCCCTTGCTTTATTTAATTGATTATTACTCATCTGCACAATTACAGCCACTTGTATGTTGGTGCGATCGACTTTATGAAACCAGGCGGAACAACATTGAACTTTCTACAGCAGTTAAACCATTACAAATGGTGTATGTGGCTGTATTGATAAGGAAACAAAGGCACCTGGTCAGTGGGTAGATCTCCCCCTTAAAATGTGGGGAGACTGTGAAAAATTACAGGATATGGTAAAAATGCTCTGGCCAGCATATGATCCCGACTTTGCACCAGCAGTGCAAGATGGTAGTTTCCAGCAATGGATTTCTTTAGGTATTACCTCGATATGTAAATGTGTGGTATGGCAGATTTCTTTCATTTACTGCACCAGCATTTTTTCTATCGTGTAGAAAAACAACAAAATCTTATAATTGCACTTCTTTTTCTTATATTAAGATATTTGTAGGATTTAATGTGAAGTGAAACTTTACTGTGATAGAAAGGGGAGTTTCACTTGAATGTGGGTGGGCTGTACTTGGCCCATGACGTAAGATAAGTTTGACATCCCCGCACTAGAGAATCCCACATCCAAACATAAGAGACACATGCTGCACAGCTTAAAGGAAAACAGGAAGTAATGAAGAAGAGGAACAATAAAGAATATGATCTTCCTCCTATATTTGAAATGTATTGCATGTAAGTGTGCTGCAGCTTCAATTTGCAGGCTCGAGTCTTGTGTTAAAGATTTCTTGGGTTTATTTGAGATGGCCATTGATTCTCATTTTCTCCTCCACTGGTTCCAGTGTATGTTTGTTTGTTTTTTTCAGTTGGAGCTTAGCTCTCAGTTTGAGGAAATGGACAGAATCGAATCGATATCTCCCTCGGGACTGTTTCTGTATTTCATATGAGACACTCTTTGAATCTTCTCTTATTTGTCTTTTTTAAAATTTCCTTTTCTGTTTCCATCTGTTTTTCTCTGACACTTATTGCTCGCAAAGTGGAAAAGTGTATCATTTCTTTGTTTCACTCAGTATCGTCATGGCAGCGTGTGTGTGTGTGTGTGTGTATACAGTATTTACACTGTATTTAAAATCCACCACCCCGTCCCTCTGCACCCACAAGCTGAGGTGATTCCCTTTGTAGCTGATATATAATTACCTTTCCATAAAACCCAGTTTTAAAGAAGTCACATAAAACCTGCTTAATTAAAGCCGGGCTACTTGATTCTGTGCTCTTTTCTCACCCTCATAAAGATTATGAACTAAACTTAAATCGGCTCTTAAAACACTATAAACTTGGAGCTGCTTTTCTGTAAAGATACTGATTCTGATCTTTGCCACTTTATTTCTTCTTTTATTTGTCTGAGAATGGTTATTTATGTTTTTATTATTGCTCATTTTCGATTACTTGTACTGTTTTGAATTAGAAGAATTCGATTTAATCACCTGACAGAAATAGTAGAAGTGGTCCACTCTGACACTGTTAAATTACAGTAAAATCCTGTCACATGACCCATTGCCAGTTAGATATATTGCATTATTCTCTGTTAGAGACTGTGCTTTGCTGCCTTTCCAGTAAGTGGTGCAGAGCGTGGTCAGGATTATCCATGATGGGTAACAGTTTGTTCTCCACCACAGCTTTGAAAGTGTCCAGCTTACAGCCATCACAGAGCCAGCCTTACTAATCAGTTTATTCAGTCTGTTGGTGTCACCAGCACCGATGCTGCTTTCCCAGCAGACCACAGCAAAGTGCTCTGCACTTGCCAGAACTGAGTGATAGAAAATCTCCATCGATTTGCTTCACAGGTTACCTTAAAAGCAGAGCCCTGTGCTTTAAGTTGAGCTTCAACTTCACTATTGAGCCATTGTTTCTGATTATGAAACAATTCTAATGTCTTTGTTGTAGTGACATTCACAGTACAAAGGTTTGTATAAGAGAGGTCTGCTGAAGTATATTCCTCCAGATCTGCACCCTCAGCACATTTACTCTATTCTGCTACATTGAAGCAGTCCTGCAGTGCTGAGATGATTCCCTTAGCGAGTACCTCAACTGTTTTCATAGATGGCTTGTGTCTGCAGATACTGGGGTAAAAGGCACGAGACTTTCAGATTGGTAAGAAAGTTGAAATGTGCATTGGGGCAGCTTTGTAGGCACCTGAAAAGTTTGTGTAGATCTGGTGTAGTATGTTCTTTTTGCCTGGTGGGGAAGTTATATTGTTTAGGGTAAACTCCTTAAAGTTAAAAGGTCTGCAGTTCAACATTAGATACTTTATATCTGGTGAACAGCACATGTCGATGACTCTTGTGTCGGTGTACCAGCTGGTGTTGACATAAAAGTAGACTCCTCCACCTCTCCTCTTACAAGAGCAAGACGTCTGGTTCACTTTGGACAGTGTAGCCTGCTAGCTCAACAGCAAAATCTGGCATGCTTGACTTCAGCTATTATTTATCATCACACAGTAACCTGCTCTCTCAACTTGTCTTTGTTATAAAGCCACTGGGAGTTGACCAGAAGGTGACAGACAAAGGCAGGTTTGGAGGGGTGGGCCTTTAGCCTAGCATGTTGTGTCATATCTCTGATGGAACATGTTTGTGGAGAGTTCAGTTGGTGTGGGCTGCCATCCTGAGCAGTTCGGATCAGCTGTGCTATAGATATGCATCTTCCACTTCGACGAGACAACATAAAACAGCAAAAAAACGCAAAAAACCCACAATAAATGTAATTTAAAACAAGCTGGGTATGTTTGGAAGGGATGTTTGGAACCGGAAGCCCAATATTATAAAAGTATGCTGGAGAATATGACTTGGACGCCCAAGTTTGTAAATTTTAGACAAAAGGTTTTCAGTTGATGCCATAGGTGCATTTATTAAATATCTTGTGTCAATTTGAATCTCAGTGACTTTGAGCTCAAGGTCTGAGGTCACAGGTCAAGTTTTCAGAAAATCTTGTGAATGTGATAACTATGAGGGAGGGATGTCTCGTAGGATTTTGAAATTGATAGCAAGAAATTATGCAAACATTTACATCATTCTTTGCCTTTAAGAGCAAATGATTGGTCATAATAAGTAACTGCATGATTTTACCCAGTTGAATTATTGGTGAACACACTAAAAAACACTGTAGTGGATTGCTGCTTATTATGATAGTACTCAACATTTGCAGTATCCAGCTATATTCACACAGAACATTTAAGACCATTTTGCATTTTGTGTCATTTCCTTTTTAAGCATTTCTACCCACTGGAGAGCGAGATGTCTGCCTCCTCTTTTATGAAATTCTTGCACTCGTCAAACTCTGGTTTCACAAACTGTGATGTTTGATAATTTGACAGAACTCAGAAAATGTAATTAGTCTCTTGGTATTTGTGTGTGTGTGTGTGCGCACGGTGTAAATGAGTCCTGCGGAACCAGACCCTGTGAAAACTAAACAAGTCTTCCTACACTCCTCATGACCTTCAGCCACAATCAGAGTAAATACAGAGACGGTCTTTACCAAATCATTGCTACCTCCAGTTTATCCAAATTAAAGATGTCTTCAGTGTTATTGTTAGAAACTTCACCAACCACCATCTCGCCCTCTAATCAAAATAAAATTCCTTAGAGTTCTCAAAATGTCATCTCAAATATGCAGAAATGTACATTTAAAGTCAATGTTTTTCTACATAAAGGCATATGGTGCATTCGGTGACATTCTGTAAATCAGAAATCCATTGTTGACATCCAGTAAACAACATATATTTTCACTTTGATTGGCTAGACATACATGAAGACATCTCTCTGACTTGTAATCAAAACAACCCAGTAATGACAGTATAAGCTCCTCCAAAGAATCTGCATCACCGCACTTAAACTTTACTGTGGTCTGAGGTGAGAGGAGCAGACGCCGACCTCTCTGGCTTAAAAGACACCTGTCAGTCAATTTGTCTTGCTAATGAGGACAAATTTAAAATGCAAGGTTGATGTTTTTTTTCAGTCTACTTCAATCTTCGCTTGTACCTGTACCTGCATGCCACTGTTTTCCATATACCTGTGCTTTTTCTGCACATGCTCACCAAATTGAAATAAATCAAATAAGACTCCCTCACCCTCTTGTTTTCATTTGGGGGTGCCACTCCACCACCCATGGCTGTTTCTTCCAAGTGGCTTGTGTTTCTCTTGAAGCCGTCATTGGTTGAGTGACTGGTTTCGGGAGATTATGAGTCACAGCTGGCGCAGCAGTTGGCTCTCCCTTCTCTGTTTAATCACTGCAGGAGTTGCATGCTCTGATAAAGCTGCTGCTTTCATTATTAGTAAGTGAAACACTCAAACGCAGGTCCTCATTTTTCAAATGTTTACCACTGTTGGATTGCTTAGATGCATTTAAGTGCTTATTGTACCACATTTCACCCTCACCCCATGTTACCTTCTGTGATATATGTGCAGAATAATAGCTGTTTCAGAGTTAAACTTTCATAGTTAGAAAGTTGAATCAGTTTATGGGGAACCTTGGAGGGTTTTACAGTATAATACAAACTTGTTCCAGGACAGTTTGCTTTGTTGATTTAAACATAGACTGCATATCAAAGATGGCTATAGTCTCAATGACAACAAACACTGGTTTGTTGACTAGCGTTTTGAAGCCTCAACTGTGGGATTTCAGGGGTTCAGGGTGTCATTTCTTTTCTTTTTGTCTCACCGTGTTTGTTTTATAGGGAGAGCTGGGGTGTTATCATCTAACACTAGTGCTTGGCAGCTAGCTTAGGTAGCTAGCTTGGTTAGTGAGGTGCATCTGTTATTATATGTGAGTTTTGGCAAATTAAAAACATAATCCTCTTACCAAAGAAACTGAACCGCTGAGTTACTAGAGTCCTATTTTCAAATCACGATAAAGTGCAATTTGAAGTGGTTGTGAGCACAGCAAAACTGCACATTGAAGGTAGTGACTAGTGCAGCAGCAGCTGCAATAGTGCTGCCCTGACTCTTTAATTTTAGTGATATTGGTACTGACTACATTTCTTTTAGCAAACCCATTGTCTCACGAGTCCTTATCAAATTGTAATATCATACTATAGGCATAGGGCACAATGCATACTTGTGCCCTGACCGGAGCACAAGTATGCATTTTTTATTAGCTGCTTGCATGCTATATTATACAGTGGATTGTGTACAGTTGGTCATCCATCCATGTTTTTTTACATTTTCTTTAGTTTCGTGTAGAGATTAGAAGATATATTTCTTTATAATTCATGATAACACTCAATTACAACTGACAGTGCTTCATCTAGCCAAAACTCCTCACACTTTAATACGGTTCCTTCTTGAAGCCTATCGCAATCAGCTGCCCACTGCCCTTTTTCACTTCCTCATGTGTTTGAGTTGTTTGAGTCCCTATT
Source organism: Haplochromis burtoni (assembly GCF_018398535.1). Lineage (NCBI taxonomy): Eukaryota > Metazoa > Chordata > Actinopteri > Cichliformes > Cichlidae > Haplochromis > Haplochromis burtoni. The sequence goes on from NW_024582362.1 coordinate 5,166,610, forward strand.
GGAAAGGACATAAGCTGCAGTTGAAACGTGAGTCTCATATGTGTTTTATTTTTTAGGTGAAGGTGGGCAGGAGGAGGAGGAGCAGTTGGATAAGATTCAACTGCGTGAGAAATGAAGAGTAAGGCAGAAAGAGGAGGGAAGATGAACAGTTGGAGTTTTTTTTCAATGTGTCCTTGATGAAACACAGGAGATGCAGATGCGTCAAGCTCTGTCCTATTGGCTGAGGCTGCTGCTGGCTGTTATAGCAGCTGCTGGCTGTTATAGCAGCTGCCTTGCATTTATGTGTGTTGTGAGTTCTTGATCAAATTTGTTTGTGTGTGTTTCTTTGTGTGTGTATAAGCATGTGTGTATTTGCATGTACCGGGGCTCGGGAGGAGAGTCACGAATTTATGCTCACTTTAGTGTCAAAAGAAAGACTTAATCTATAGTTGGATGATTAAATGCACTGAAGGCCTGTGCTTAAAGAGCACTGCATCACATATCCATCCATCCATCCATCTTCATCCGCTTTGTCCGGGGCCGGGTCGCGGGGGCAGCAGCCTAAGCAAAGAGGCCCAGACCTCCCTCTCCCCAGCCACCTCCTCCAGCTTATCCGGGGGAATACCAAGGCGTTCCCAGGCCAGCCGAGAGATATAATCTCTCCAGCGTGTCCTGGGTCTCCCCCGGGGCCTCCTCCCGGTGGGACATGCCTGGAACACCTCACCCAGGAGGCGCCCAGGGGGCATCCTTGTCAGATGCCCAAACCACCTCAGCTGGCTCCTTTCGATGTGGAGGAGCAGCGGCTCTACTCTGAGCCCCTCCCCGATGGCCGAACTTCTCACCCTATCTCTAAGGGAGAGGCCAGCCACCCTTCGGAGGAAGCTCATTTCTGTATCCGCGATCTCGTTCTTTCGGTCACTACCCACAGCTCGTGGCCATAGGTGAGGGTAGGGACGTAGATCGACCGGTAAATTGAGAGCTTCGCTTTTACACTCAGCTCCCTCTTCACCACGACGGACCGGTGCAGTGTCCGCATTACTGCAGCTGCAGCCCCAATCCGTCTGTCGATCTCCGGCTCCCTTCTCCCATCACTCGCGAAGAAGACCCCGAGATACTTGAACTCCTCCACTTGGGGCAGGAACTCATCCCCGACCCGGAGTGGGCACTCCACCCTTTTCCGACTGAGAACCATGGCCTCAGATTTGGAGGTGCTGATCCTCATTCCCGCTGCTTCACACTCGGCTGCGAACCGTTCCAGTGCGAGCTGGAGGCCCTCACCCGTGTCTCACATATGTCTTCTGATATTTTGTAAAACATATTTTGTGTCAGCATACTGCTGCTGATGGGCTGTGACTATACATCTGCTATGTCCTTCTGAGCAATGAGACATATCCATGAGGTAAACACCCAAAATGAGAAGGCATGCAATGCAGAAACAAAGTCCCGTAATTTGAGCCACTTGTCCAGGTGGAAAGCTCCTTGTTGCGTTGGAGCTTTCCTCCAGTCACTCGCTAAGTCAAAGAAAGCTGATTAGAAAACTGAAGCCCATTCAGCCTGCTTTACTAATGATTCCACACAAAGGAAATCTAAAGTTTGCTGCTTGCTTTTGGTTTCATCACCTGGTTCAACTTTTTCTCCACTCTTTCTCTGTGAGCATCTCTCTCTAAATATTTTTTTCTTCCACTTTCCTTTGCTCCCTTTGATGCTTGTGGTTTTGTCAGGACTGTTAATACCTTCCTCTGACATATATTCTGTTTCCACAAGCTGAGCGCTCTCTGCTGAAGCCAGTCCAGTATTCCTGTGCTCACCTCTTTTAATGTTCGGCCATCATAAACACTTAATTTTTTGGTCAGTACAGTACATCATGGTGTAGGTGGACTAAGCCTGGCGGAGGCGAAGGCGGGGGCACTGCTCCTCTGCCAGTACATATTAGTTCAGGCTCTGGATTTTGGCCAGCTGTACATCTGCAATTAGATTTGTGGTCAGGTGAAGGAAAGCAGCGGTAGACTCGAGGACATCTGGAGACATGCGGAACACATATCCAGACTTCTCTTTGTCATTTCGGGAAACCCAACATTCATCTTTAATTGCAATTAAGTATATAGTAAGCCTGGGTTACATCCTGCCCGCTATGTTTAGCAACCAAACTGGGGAGGACAAATTTCTAATCCGCTAAAATGTAAAAATATAATGGTTCGGCGATGTTGCAGCACCACCTGCTCTTCTCATTTTGAGATTTTTTTTCTCCCCCTGGTGCACAGGAGTCAGACTAATTCTGTCAATTCCCCGTGTTTTATAGGAGGCTGTGTTTTATGACTGTGTCGTCTGTATTGATGGTTTTGCACAGCTGCACTGCCTGGCTGCCAGGCTGTCAGATGTTAACCCAAATATGCTGATGGAGTAGTGCCACAGCTCATTGAGTTGCCAGTCGCAACCACGAGCTGGATTGTGGAAATAAAATAAAACGGGTTTGTGATCTTCCAGAAAAAAAAAATCAACTTTAATAACACAGAGCACAGTGTGCTGGTATTTGTTTCATCAAGTAGGTGCGATTCCAACTTTCAGCATTATTTTCAACTTTATTTTACATACCCTGACCAATTAACTGCAAAAAAATGATAGCCCTCTTTGTATATGCTGTACAAACTGAAAGCGCCGCCTTATTTTGGCCTCGATATATAGATGTGAACACCACCAGACACCCTTAAAACATAATGTCAGCACTTTAAACCCATTGTTTTGAAATCCAGCATGCTGGAGTGCAGCCAAAACAATGAAAAACATTTCACACTGCTAATACTTTCAGACTTTCAGTGTGCTTCTAAAGCAAAAAATTAAAAAAAAATGGCCCTATTTCTCTCCACCACAACAACCTTTCCCCCTCATTTAAAAAAAAGTTTCTATGGTTAAACTATGCTGACCAGGAAAGTAACATGCCTCTAAGCCATTAAAATGCAGTCCTGGTTTCCAAACGCTCCTGTCTGGGAGCAGCCTTGGAAAATGACCTTCTTCGTTGGGCCCATAGGGAGCACTGTTGTCCGTCTTGTCAGGACCAAGCTAGACTGTACACACATGGCTGCGCTTTCCTCATCCCGGTGGCTGACCACAGGCTCCAGACCAGACTGAGTGACCCACGGGGCTCCTGTGAAAATTATATTCAGGTCTAATTCAGTGTCAGTCTGTCGAGCTTTAGTGTGGGTAGGGGTGGGCGGGGGGAGAGAATACTACCTACATTTTCTGCCAAAGCTTTATTTATGTTGGAAGGAAAAACAGCTGATATGAGTTTTAAATCAAATCTTTTTATTCTGCATTTTTTCCTTTAGTTTTTGTTCCTTCTTTATACTGCAGTAAATCACATATACAGAGTATTTAACAGCTGCATTCATTGCTTTTAGTGCCCTCCTCTGGTTCCAGATTTAATTGCAGATTTTAATCCTAACAAGCGCTCTCTTGTATGTCTGAGATGTCACTTTGAAATATAAAATAAATCTCTCTGTAATGACTGTTTGGAGTGTGAAAACTGCACCTCTTGGTCAATGTCGTCTCCCCTAATCCCTCCTTTCATTTCCTGCGAGCAAACAGATGTATAAACATAGATGCAAGACGTTTTCTGGGGTTAATTTCTAAAATCAAATAGACTCTGGGTTTTGCGTGGTTGCTTATCTGCAGCATCCTCATGCTTTGTGAAAGGAGGCATCAAAAAGATTTGTAAATCAGTGAAGAATCTCTGATTTTTATTTATCTATTTTTTTTTTATTGTTGAAAAGATGATCTTCAAAGGCGAACGTTTCAAATCATTTCAGTCCATTTTCTGTGCAATGACAAATTCCAGCAGGCGTCCACTCAGACCTCACCACGTTTTCACTGGCAGCATGCACTCCCAGCAAAGACAGGCTGTGTGATTCGCACTAACGCAAATAGGCAACGAATTGTGTCTTCGGGCTGTACGGAATGATCGTAATAATTAACAGGCCAAAAGAGGACACTCGTATAACGCAGCTCTAGCTGACAGTATATAGCTTTAAATAGCCGACCATTGCCTGAGTAGGCTACTTGAGCAGGCAGCACACCGTGGAAAGAGTTGACAGGGGAAGGGAGCGCAGAGGATGTGGGGTGAGGTGGAGTGGTTAAAGAGTTAGGGGGGAGGGCAATAATTAGCTGAGCTTGTCATTCTAGTGATTAAACACTGATTTAGAAGAGTGCTCAGTGGGTACATGGAGTTAAATTGGCTGTTCTGCTGTTAGTGCAGACGTGACACACGAGGACTGGGTCACTGCACTGCAATGCAGCAGCACATAAGTGCAGTTCACCTCCCTGCTTGTAGGTCTGAACAGTGTTTGCTTATGGGCCAGAAGTAATGCGAACATACTGGCTGATTTTGCTCCTGAACAGTGATCCCTTTTGGTACCTGTTACTTCCTGCATTGTTCTCACAAAGCACATACTTGATAAATAGGCGTCATTATTGCTGCTGAAAGAGCTTGCTGCTATCTTCAAAAATAAAGACGAATTTGCTGTACCCCTCTAATAAGTGCATGTTAGTTCGCAGGTTAAAAGCTCCAGTAAGTAATGTGTCTTGGTGGTTATTAATATAAGCCTTTTCTGCCTTGTCTCATAATAAAAATGCTGGTACCCCTCACTCATAATGTTCGCATCAAATACTTCAGGCACTCCTCTTTTTCTTTTCTCTCTATACTCCCTTCTTGACTAAACAAGAACCTTCATTCTGCCAGGCACAGCTGCTTGATAAATATTACACGAGGCAATAAATCAACTTTTCTCCCCTGTTTTCCTCTTGCGGGGCTCTTTAATTCCCCGCGAATACTGAGAATATTCTACCTTTATTTTCTACATTGTTACTAGACATATTCTTCCTTGGGCAAAACGCAGCACTGGTTTCTAGTTTAGATTCACGTTCCAAGCACACATCGCCCTGTCACCCTGCTGCATGCAGGGAGCATAAACTGTTTGCTAAACAGAAGACTCAGGCTTATAGCGAGAGTGCAAATAAAATAGTTATATGACTCTGCTTACATACAGATGCTTGTTCTTGCACATGTTGGTATAATCAATGGGGTATTTAAATGTTGTATGAGAAATCGAGTGCGTTTGGTTACCTCGTTAGTTGATTTACACATTCAAAAATAAATTGTTAGAAAGTCCATAAGCATGGATTGTGAAAGGAGAAGATGGGGTTTTGGGTAATTGCTCTTGTTTTAAACGTCATGAGTCAGTAGTTCGTATTTAAAAGGACTGCAGGGGGTTTAATCATGACAAACCAGCTCACTGTTATTGCTCTAATCAGATGTGTTTTGTTATCATAGACACACAGTAAATGGACATAGCTTCCAGGTTGGAAAAATAAAGCAAATGCAGGAGTGCCTTAAACCTGCGTTCTATCTGAAGGCCACCAGATGGCGATAGCTGTGGTTGCTAACAGATTACAGCTCCTATTGAAGTCTATGGGAAAGGAGATCTCTGATTCTCTGTAAACATTTTCCTTTATGGGTTCAGTTTCTCAGTTTGGGTCATATTGAATGAAAAAAAATGAGTGCAGGCTCATTGGTTAAGGACCTGTCAATCACAAGTCGGTAACTAATGAATGTACAGTTATTTCTTTGTAACCAAGATGGCACCAGCGACAATGTTTGTCTGTAGGCTTCGAAGCGGGACTCAAGAAATCAGCGGGTGGTGTCAAATTATGTACATCCATTTCTTATGCAGGCTATGTTTCTCTGGTTTCATCTTAAATTCAAATTACCACAGTGTGTTCAATAACACCATCTTTTCTATGCTTTCATGTCTAATATTCCAGTGCAACGTCTATTAATATTGACATCATCATATGGCTTAATAGCAGTAACCTTTTCAGCGGTATAAGTAGCTCGTCGGATGGATTGGACCGCACAGGCCAGCCTTCATGCATCAGCCAGCCTTAACCCTGTCGCTGGTTCACCAGCAACTGTTCCTTCCTTGGACCAGTTTGATAGATACTGAACATTACAGACCAGGAACAACCTACAGGAGCAGCAGTTTTTAGATGCTCTGATCCAGTCATCTAGCTTTTTGTCAAACTTGCTTAAATCCCTACGCCTGCTCATTTTCCCTGCTTCTAACCCATCAGCTTTGAGGAGAAAATGTTCACTTTCTCCCTAACATATCCCACCTACTAATAGGTGCCGTGATAAAGAGACAATAAGTGTTACTCATGTCACCTGTCAGTGGTCATAATTAGGGATGGGAATTGATAAGATTTTCAGGATTCCGATTCCATTTTCGATTCTGTTTAACGATTCGATTCTTTATCGATTCTCTTATCGATTCTTTTTTAAAAGGAGAACACTAAGGTCGATTAGCTTAGAACTTTGTTTTATATCTTCTCTTTGAACAAGATAGAAATTTAGGAGTAACATGGCCTTACAAACCCAACAGTGAGATCTTAAGAGATCCACAGCCTACGGCTCTTCAATGGGGTGTCACAGGGTCCCCAGGAAAAAAATTGTAAATGTAAAATAATAAAATAAATATTCTTCTGTAGCAATAAAGTATAACATAAATTATTCTGTAGCAATTACACAAGAATATCCAGTAATGTCCCTGCCTACAATTAAACACATTCACTTACCGAAAATCGGGGCATCTGCTGTGGCAAATGGGTGCAAGCCTTTTACCACAAACTTAGTCACTGCTCGGTGACATTCGTCTATCCTGGCCTGAAAGGAGACGCTACCGGTAGACTGCAGCGAGAACTGCCAGCATCTGAGCCAGACTCTGTCTGTCTCTCTCATCATGGTCACCTAAATGCACAGTAATGGCAGGTTTTGTAATAAGGCAGATCGCGCTAACATAATATGCACTGTTAGTTGATTATTTACCTGCCGCATTAACGGGAGAGGACGTGCAAACGTTACCGCTGCTGCTGGGTTGAGATTCACGAGTCCGGAGCGGAATTAAAAACACGACATTCATTTAAGGTCATCGTGTGTTTTGTGAGCAAATGCTTTTGCATATTCGTAGTGTTTCCTCCCTTAAATGAAATATCTACTTTGCAAGTATTGCAAGTTGCCCTGTTGTCATCCGTTCTCGTAAAGTATAACCAAACTTTTGAGCGTTTGAGCCGCTTAGGCGCCGTGTTTCCTGCCAGGTAAATGTCCTGAAGATGCCATAGAGATGGATTAAAGTGTGTCTTCAAAGATTTGAATCAACAAGGCATAATAGTTTCAGTGTGGGGACGCAGCAGCTTCATGGAAGAGTAATTGGTAATGTTTTGTACAAACAGCTTTCGATACACAGACAGTTTTCCCTTGAAATTCTGGTATAGAAAGACCCAGTCAGATAGAAAGGTTGTAGCGACTCTGTGTTTCTCAGACAACGATTGTGTCTTGCAGACTGCTTTGTGCAGTAAGCCATCAGATTGTGGCTGCATTACTGACACTTATTCTCCACTGCTTGCACAAGACCTTTCACCATTACTTTGCTTTTACGCCTCTAAAAAAACGGATGGAGAAATAATGATGCTTCACCTTATCTGTAGAACTTCTTCTTTTGCCATTAAACTAAACAACATCATCTGACAATGCAGGTTTAAATACCAAATAGACTCAAATGTGTAAGCATGAAATTATGCAAAATCTGTTAGAAGTAAGTGTTTTTTCACCATAAGTCTGTACAGCAGATAACCACTGGCATTATTTATTAAATTGTGAATCATCATTGAATCAGGACTGAAGTTGAAATTTGATCAAGCCAGTTCCCAAGGCAACACTGAGCAAAGTGTCTCCACCTGAAGGAGATCTTGCTGTGAGGCTTGTTGGCCTGCACTGTAATTTATAGCCCCATTTTGTATTAGCCACACTTTATCATCCACTGCACACTCTGCATGGTGTTGTGTCAGCAATAATTATTCTCACTTCTCTCACAGTTCAAGCTGGATATATTTATGATGTGGTTTTAATAAGGTAAGTGATTTTCAGAATGCCAAAGGTGTTTACAGCACAGTCAAGGACACAATGGGTTATTTATGTAACTCCTTGGTGTTCAGATATTAAGTAAAGATTAAAAACTGTCTTCTTTATATCACCCAAATTCTTCCTTGCATGAGTCCCCTTTCTCTTCACCTCTCTCCTTCTCTTTCCTGGAACCTGTTGGTGTTTGTGCTGCCCTCCTAAACCACCTTCCTGTCCTACTGTCATATTTTATGAATGCAGTTTAGGCTATTTGCTGATACTTTATAGATTTGTGCTCGCTGGTAGCAGTACTGGCACAATTTATATTTACATCTTTATAGATGTTATAACATTTATTACAGACTGGGGATATAGAATGGAGCCAGTGCAGTGTAATGCTACAGCTATATTGATGAACAATAGGTGCAGGTGTGATGTGATCCATGAAATATGCATATATATACTTGATGTCTGTTTGTTTTGTTTTTCTTGTCAGTGTTAAAGTAACAGTTTGGATTTTTGGAAATGTGTTTATTCTGTCTTTTGCCAAAGGTTAGAGAAGAGAATTACTGCCGCTCTTGTTTTTGCACATTAAAGAAGAAGCAACTGTTCAGCCAGCAGCTGACAGTTTCAGCTTAACAGAGAGACTGCAAATAAGGGGAACACACCTGGCTCTGTCCTAGGGCAACAACACCTCTTAACAGGACCTTTATAATTCACTAATTAACATGTGGTTTGTTTAGAGTGGCACTCACAATTTTACACTCCACAATAATTTGCTACTCACTAGAGGAATTGCAGACCACGGCCACATGCCTAATTCAACTTATGCCATCCTTGTGCTGACAAAACACTTTAGATTTGTCAGGTATGGACACAGGGCCACATGTGACCATTCAGGTGTGGGTTAACTGGTGGAACCTTAGTGATTGTGGATTGGGCTTGTTCCAGTACATCCCATGGATGCTCTGAGTGGTTTGGGAAGCTTCCTTTGCTTAGAAATGTCAGCCAGCCTTCCACTGAGACCATGTTTGCTTTGTTTTTGGCAAACAGTTAATTGATCAGTTGAAAGTACAGATGCAAAAGTCAGGTCCTGTGACAGGTTTTTGTTGGACCCCACTATTTTTGAAGGAAGTTACTTTAAGATACCGTTCATCTGTTGTAGTTAGTGTTTTTTTTATGGGGGGGACTGCAATGTCCTGCCACTTTGCTCAAATTTTCTTAAGAACAAACTGTAAGCATTTTAAAAACTAGTTGAGTTGTGTTAGGTGCCCTTTTAATGCTTGAATGAATCATCGGTCATTTTTAATTGGCTTAACAAACAAGTAACAACAAATCAAAACTAAGAAAACAGTTCTCTGAAAATGGTCAGGTACAAGGACTGGACTAATAATGAGTGAAAAAACAATCAAACAGCCAATATCAAAAGAGAAAACTTCAGCCAGAAGAACTATAGTTTGAAATAACTTTTAAACAATATAAAAAAGGCTGGGTCCTTGGAAGCAAAGTATAAAGAAATGAGGGATAGCTCAAGACTTTTGCACAGCACTGTACACAGATAAATGGGTTGATCCTATCGTCTCCAGCTCAACTAGACAGTGAATGCATGTGTATCCCAAAATGCCAACCTATCCATGTTAACCCACTATTTGCCCTTTAGCAGTGATGCTTGTGGCTTCTGTAAATTTGGATCTCACAGCTTGGTGTAGAGGTGTGAGGGCTGTTAGGGCTCAGAGGTGATAGCAGTGAGGGTTACGGGGGCTATTAGGCCTGTAGCTGTGTGTGAATCAAACTGTGTGGGACACAAGTGCAGCTACAGAAGCAGCAGGATGCAGCAGTGATTCACAGAGTAATACAGCCCACCACTGTGGAGTTTGAAGTGTACAGAACGCTTGTATGTGGGACTGTGTGTGTGGGGAAAAGACGTGAGACGGAATGAATGTGATATTTCGGGAGGCAAATGGGAAACAGGCAATGTGGGAAAAACCCAAATACACTGGGTCAAGAAATGAGCTTGTATATGTAGGCTTTAAAGATCTCCAGCTCTTACTTATGCCAAGTTGTCAGTCATTTCCCGTTGCCATAACGACAGTTGCACCTCCTAATGAGATTGGCTTCTTTTTCATTTGTCAGGAGATTAAGGATTAAGATCATCAGCATGTCTGACACGTATGAATGCATCACCATGCCGACATGATGAACTGCTTTTGCCCATTACGGCATTATCTGTCCAAATAAACATTCTCTGTCGTCTGTTCCATTCACCGCATTTACAGATTTGATTACCACGTACTATCCTTCAGTTATAGGATGTAGACATTTTGCAGATGTCTCGTACAGCAATAAAATAAAAATAAAATTTTCTTGTCAGACTAAAAAGTGTACCCGACATGCTTATACCCAGCAAGGTATCATTGCATATCAGCTAAGTCTGTCTTAACATAGGGATTAATGCCTAGATAGGGATTTGTCTGGTGTTAAGCCATAGTGCATGAATGCTCTTCTCTGCCTGTTATACCAGCTAAACAGATGTACATGGATGAAAATCTGCACTTTGGCTCGTTTCAAATGCAGCTCACTGGAGTCAGGAGTTGTACATGTACAGTACATCAGTTATAGCAAAAATATTACTTCCTGTTTAAAGATGCAGTTGAGAATCTGAAGAGCCAAAAATGCTGCACAAAGCCAGTTTGTATGTCTGACTAGAAATCAGCGAGATTCCAGCTATGACTCATCCATGTGTGTGTTGTACACACACTGACACACAGTCTTTCCAAATGATAATCCGTTTTCCTTCACTGCTCTCTGAAAATCCCTGTTTGTTTGCTGCAATCCACTGTTCCTCCTCCTCTGTTTTCCCTTTATATAATTCACTGTTTCTCCTCCTCTGTACTCTCTGTGTTCTGTCTTTCACTTTCCCTAACACTCATTGTCTCTCGTATATTGTCCCATGCCATCAGTGTCTGTCAGTGGGTCTCTGGCTTGGAGCAACAATGTTCTCCTCAGCTCACCCGTCATCAAGCGGGTGCTCTAAGGACACAAGCACCCTGTTTTACCTCATACAGTATGTTCACATCAGTGCAGCGAAGTAGGTTATAGGTCATAAATAAAGGAGCAGTTTGACAGCTGGGGAGATAAATATTTTGTTCAGACAGGAACACTTTTGTCTGGTTAAAAACAAGGCTACAGCCAGGAAGTAATTAACTGAGAAAATATATAAGTATTTAAGTCTTATTTTTGCTTTGGACAGAACGTTCCTTACTCATTTCTCCTGCCTCCAATCTTAATGGTATGCTAGGCTAATTGCCTTTGGGTTCTAGCTTTATACCTCAGAGTAGTGTAAAAGTAACTACAATAACCACTTTTTACAGAAAAGATACAGAAGAGCATCTCTGAGTGTACAGATTTGAACCTTGAAGCAGAAGACCACACTCTGTACCACTCCTGTCCGAAAAGAATAGAAAACTGAAGCTATGGTTTTCATAAGCTCACCAAAACTGGATTAAAGAAGGTTGGAAAAAGGTTGTCTGGCCTGATGAGTCTTGATTTCTATTGTGATTTGCATTTGGTAGAGTCAGAATTTGGTGTAAACAGCATGATGTTTACAATTTGGATGCTTTGGGAACCTTAGTACCGTCTGAGCACCATTTAAGCACCACAACCTATCTGAGTACTATTGCTGTCTGTCAGTTCAATTTTAATCACAGTATACCCATTCGCTGATGCCAAGTCACAAACCTTAAATCAAACTGAACATCACAATTTTGACACTGTACTCTTTTGGCGTCTACAGTCACCAGGTCTCCAATAGAACACCTTTGTGATGTGGTGGAACAAGAGAGTTGTGTCATAAATGTGCATCCAACAAATCTGCCGTAACCATGTGAGGCTATCGTGTCAATATGGACTAAAATCTCTGGGAAATGTTTCCATCACTTTGTTTAGTCTGTGCAACAAATAATTAAAGCATTTCTGAAGTCAAAAGGGTATCCAAGGTTTACTTAATAAGGTGCCTTGTGTGTGTATTTTAGAAAATGTCAATATTCATTTCACAGATTTCTATTTCCTAAGCCAAGCAAAGGTTAAGATTAGAAGGAAGTCCAAAGTTCAAAAATACATCCTTCAGCATAGCGCACGGATTAAAACATGTTCTAGTCATATCTATTGCTTTGAATTTGAACAGAGCTAGCTTAGCTGCTACTCTCTACCAGTATTTATGCTAAGCTAAGCACCTTCTACTCTGGTTTCTTATTTAGCAGTAGATATGCACTGATATTTACATGCAAGTCTGGAGAATCCACAAATAATTGTATCTCCCAAAATGCCAAGCAGTTCCTGTTAAAGCAAGTAGTTAGCAAAATTTCAGATTTTATGAAGAAGTGTGTTACAGCAAAAAATAACTCGTTGATCGTCCTTGGTAAGTAGTTATCTATATTCTGAACGGCTGGTACGAGCTTGAATTATTTGTAGTTATGCTTCAAGAGGCAAGTCAATTTTTAAGGCCTTTTCAGGAGACATGCTAAATCAGCTTGTGATCTATAAACTGCATCTGAGCTCATTTTGGACTTGCCTGTGGTGAAGGCCCATAATTCTCTCAGCCTATGGATATACCAGCCAGGTTACTACTCATATAAGAGACTTAGGGGAACCATTTGTCATGTATGTGTGGTGACTGTCAGGGGGAAAATATACACACTTTTAGTCTACTGCAGTGCATTTAAGTATTTATCAGTGCAAATTGGGAGCTGCTTCACAGTGAGAAGCTCTGAGATAAAACAGCAGAGAGATTTAGTCTTTGACTGTTTTTTTGAAAAAGAACAGTAGGGGATGCAAAGCTGGTGAACATAAGCAGTCATTTGTTCCTACTTTCAGAAAAGACTCATTAGTTTATGGATAGTCCAGCGCCCCACCATAAGAACTCTGAATGGGATGAATTTTTTATAATACCTCTTCGAAGTGTGGGCGTGGTCGCATTGGTGTCCTGACAGGCAGCAGGAGCTGAACATTGTCTACTAATCATTAAAGTGGACCTCTTCTGTGTGTGTATGTGAGCTGTTGGAGCCTTGAGAAGTGTTTTAGTGTACTGTATAGTGCAGACCATACATATTACATATATTTTAACCAGGCTAACTTCTGGCTTTAAAAGAACACCGACATGGGAGTGGGCGATATGCTAATGTTTAAGCTTCCAAATTAAAAGTCTGAAACAAATGGGTGACGTCACGTTGGCCAGACCCATGTCTGTGGTGACAACACCACAGCATGCTCAATGCAATTATCCACCAATTTGATTATACTTTTTAGTAATTTGGTTTTTAAATTGCTGTTTGAAAAAATATGTTCACTTCGCACTCCTTCTAGCTCAGAAGTGCCCGAACTTTCTGTGAATATGGAACTGACTTATTGTTCCTCTGGAGAATAATTAAGCTGTAACACACAATAGTTTTTAATGAACTCGTTGTTTTTAATGATGTCTGTAAATGCAGCTAGAAGATGAATAGACCGACTGTCTGTTTACAAGCTGTGTTGTCTTCTGCAGCTCGTCTCCTCTGGAGGCAGGATCTTAATGAATGGTGAAAGGCTCTGTTGGCACTTTGGAAGGTCATTTTCAGACACAGCTGAATTATTACAAGCTAGGATCAATACTCACTGTTTGAAGTCAACAACGGCTTTTCAAGCGTATATGGGCTTTTCCCCCCCTCTCTAATAAAAGATGTTGTCTGATATTTAGCTTTGTTTGCTATCTTTTTTGCACCAGCAGATTCTTGTCGAATCTAAGTGTCGGCTTGTTATGCGATTTATTATGTATAAAGTGAGACTTTGTGATAATGACCATGCTGAAGGTGAAATGCTTATGTTAAACTCAGATAGGAAGCCAATTATAACTGGCTTGTTTGAGCTTCTTTGTTGGAAAGCATTGATTGGGGAGAAAATATAATATTTATATGTATTTTTTAAATTCTTTTTCTAGTTACATGACGTTAACCACAGCATTGCATAAAATCAGCATTTGTAATATTATAAAATGCATTTTTCTGACTGTGCATATGCATCTGTATGTGACTTACAGAGATTGATGGTTTAGGTCTTTACTATAAGAAAATTTGCCTTTTATAAACATGCTGCTGTTTTTTTTTTTATTCACCTATAGAAGGATTTAAAAGCTGTGTATGGTGCAGTTTGCAATCAGTCAGTGGTTTTTTGCCCTTTTTGGAGGCCATCCCATTCCTTGGCAGTGGGAGAGAGCTGACTGCAATCAGATGGGGAGATAAATGGCTGCCATCAAGGCTGTCTGTTCAGTTGATAGTTGGGGTTGTGAAGGTTGACACTCGCTCATGGTGAAGTAAACACACAGTGTGCCCTTACATGCAGGCTAGAGTAGACTGCCTGCCAAGTCTCTGATCTGCCAATATTGGATCTCTTGAGTGTTTAAGGAATGCACCAAATGGCTGTAACTGGAGTTTGTGTGAGAGAAAAATTACATTAATTATTCTTAGAAGAGAATGGTTTAAAAAATACAACCTAATAAAGCATTATTACATTAACATTATACGTTTTTATTTATAAAATACACCTGCTATGTATGGTGTCAGCTCCCTCAATAATATGTTGCATTGGTATATGGCTGTTTCTTTCATGTTATGATGCAGGTGCAAGCATCGCGGACTGCTAACTCTCTCATCTACCATTCTGCACACTCACACATGGCCCACCTACCTGTGCACAAGGAGCTGTCTTTCTGCTCTGTGAGGCAATAAGCTACAGTGTGACCTGCATGTCAGAGTCAGGTTCCCAGTGAAGGGGAATGGATGGAGTGTCAGCTCTTGTCATTGCGGTCACTGGGGTCTGTTACTTCATTAAACGGAGTTATTGAAGAATAGCCGGGGAACCAGATGAATCTGAGAGCTCATATTTCATTCGCTCGGGCAAAATGTGCCCGTTTAGACAGATTTTCAGCCTTGTCCATTACAAACCAGTCATAACCAGTTATCTAATCTGGGACAGGTTTAATAAAGTGGCTACATGCTGTAGTCTGTTTGCATTTTTCCATCACTGTCATTAGTTGTAGATCCCTGCAGTTGCGCCTGGAGGCATTTTGCTTTGTGCCGGGTTATAACTCCTTTCAGATATTTAGAGTGAAATATGAAGATTAATTTGTAAAAGTAGTTTGTTTTTGTCCACTGAAACATTTCTCATACACAAGCCGGTCTACTGCTTGTGCCATTCCTAACTTGGCATAGATGAGGAATAGTTGTGTCAGGAAGGGGAAACATCTTTTCCAAATCATCAAGAAGGAGATTTCCGTACTGGATTGGTCAGGGCCTGGGTTAACAATGACAGACTCCGGTGACTGTGGAAACTGTGCTAGTGTTGGTCGAAGGTAGATGAGGAGATGGGGAAGGTGCATTCAGAAGCAGCGAGAAATGGGGAAAGGTAGGAGTGCGGAGGTGAGAAGAGGGGCTTTAAATGCAGAAGCTGTCAGAGAAAAGAAAAAAAAGAGGAAGACCACAGAGAAGATTCATGGATGTAGTGAAGATGGACATGCAGAGGGTTGGTTTCACACACGAGGATGGTAGGAATAGGGTGAAGTGGAGGCAGAGGGATGAGCTGAAAATTAACAATAATAATAAAAAAAAGACAAGCTTAAGGATAGCCTTGGTCCAGGGCTTTAGTAGGAAAGTACAGTCAATTCCAAGAACAAACTTGTGAAACCTAGCATTTTTGACACATGTATACACAGCCCATAGTACTAGCAATCTCCCGTGTCCTGTCACTTGTATAAGACGAATGACTACACTGTTAGTGAATAAAGAAATATCATAATTGCATCTCATGTTTCTGCTGCACTTAAAGCAAGAAAGTGTGTGGAGTTTGTATGTTCTCCATGTTCCTGTGTGGGTTTTCTGTTCTGGGATGGGTGAATGGATATTACCACTACTACTATTTAAAAATTAAAAGAAAAAAGAAAAAAAGAGATTAATATACATTTAAAATGGATAATAGCATACCAAACTACAAATTCCATTTGTGTTATATCATTAGTATTGCCTTTTCTTCCGGCACATCATTGATGACATGCGCAGTAAGCTGACATGCTTTTCAGTGGGGCAGTTTGCTTTAGGGTTGCTTTGAGAAACTGCTTCCGGCTTGGTTTTACCATCCCTTAATGGATAAGCCAGTTTAGCCTCAAGCTAAATCATTGTTATTCGATGTTGCCTGCACCTCCAGTGTGCAAACTATATAAAGTCCATGCTCAGATTCAAGAGTGCACTGAGGTGTGCCTCGGCATATTAATTTAAGCGCTCTATGTCCTTCTGATGTTACTGACCTGTGTTGGCAAATTAGTGAGTGAAGGGTAGCAGACGTTGGAGCAAAAAGCATTCAGGTTTCCTTTAATATAGTAGTAATCTCTTAGGCCCAGTCATTCACCCTCTGCCTCAGCTACACCTGTCCAGCTGTGATAAACCCTTTCCCCCTCTCTCTCTCTTCCCCCCTAAGTCAGCTGCTAAAAACAACCCCAAGGTGACCAATGCAAGGACGTCATCTGCCTGTAAAAATGTCCGTCCTTCACTTTCTCCCTCTCAATTTAAATCCCAGAAGGTGGAATTAGACATTATTATTGTCTGATTATTTTCTTGGAGGTATTTTGCATGCGCACGAGGATATACTTTGGTTTATTTGAACACAAGTGCCTTCATGTACTCTTATGTGTAACTGCAAGATTACACAGTAGCTTCTGTCCGTATGCTTCCATCAAAGATGAAAAATTCCCTTTTATCGCCGATAGAGCCTCAGGAAATAATAACCACTCTGGAAATGAATGTGTGCGGCTTGAAAGCGCCACAGTATGGTCTGAGCTCCCTGTGGTGTAAGCTGTCCAGATATCATAAATACAGTATATGTGTGTGTCTGTGTGTGCGCTTTTGTGTTGCGGCTGAGGTAAATGTATTTCTTTCGGGCTATCTGAGGACGCTTCAGAACTTTGGAGAGTTACCTGCAGTTACCTCACAGCCGCCTTTATAGGAAAACTTTACTACAAGGTTAAAGCCATCTCAGTAGAATGCAAACTGACTATATGATGAGAAAATGCAATAGTGTGCACAAGTTCAGACACCCATAACACTCAGTGTTGTTATAATCTGATTTAGTGGGATTCCAAATAAAATCTGCCCGTCAACGAAGACCATCCCCTGTCAGCCTCCTTCATGTTATTGTTCTCTAGCGTTATAGCTGGCAAGATGAGCGCGTTAAAAGATTTAACAGATTTAACAGACAGGAATAAGCGACTGCAGATTTTGTTTTCAGATTGATTTTTGCTTCTGTGCTTATTCCAGGTGTAAGTGGTCTGTTGCCTGACATATGTCGCACGAGGCACAGTACGTGTGGTTGGCTCTATTGATTTGCCGTGCTGCATTATCATAAATTCAGTATGCATGTCTGTTTGCCACGGGAAGTGCATTAAGACTGTTTGTTATCAGTGTTAATCCGCTCGCAAGCAAGGCTGCACAAACAGCCATTAGCATTTTGTTTGCTCCTTTCCCCCCCTTTTTCTTTATTTCTCTCTTAAATCTGTCCGCTGCATCACAACGTCTCTTTCATTAGATCGTCTTTATAAATCACTCAGTTGCGAGTATATTATTTTTGGATTTGGGGTTGAATTGAGGAATACGTGCAAAATGCACTCAACACTGATAAAATGCGCTTCTTCCCCGCACTTTGTCATTAGTCAAATCAAGTGCGCTGTGCAGCCACAAATGCCCTCCTTTCTCAGGCTGCAATCAATAGCTTGTCTTCTGCATTCAATACTGTATTCTGCCTTTTCTTTCCTCAAATTACCACCGACAAAAGCTGCTCTCTCTGGACTTGGAAATGATGGCGGGTGGTGCACAACCCTGTGTGTATGACTTTGTGTCTATACTGTATGTGTATGTGGAGTCATCATGAGTCCCCCTGCTGTTGCCAGATTGCTGAGGCCGTGCGTAACAGATTGATTTGATGTATGTGTGTGAGTCTGTGCGTGTGTGTGTGTGTCTGCATCATTGTATGTTGTGGTGTAATATGACAGGGTATCAAATTTGTCACCTAGACTACACATTGTCTTAACAACACAGACACAAGCTTGATTTGTTCCCCCTCAAGTATTGCACATCCCCCACAATGTGATTGTGTATGTCCCCACAACATGAGCAATAAGGGTACATGCATGAACGCTAAGCCTCTAAGGTGCAGCAGGCTGGCTGCGGTTGCCAGTCAGCCTATTGCAGAAATAAATAGAGATCTGGAGTTCCTGGTCATTTCAAGAACTGGGGGGAGCGGTTATTATGTCACAGGCACAGCCAAATCCCTCTTGCCTGTAATTGAACTGGCATCTCCCAAAAATAACTCCCTCCTGTCTTCTGCCTGGCTCAGCGCTAATTATTCCTCTCTGTCTGTCTTTTTCTTGTTCGTTCCTCCTTTTTTTTTTTCAGTTCCTGCATGCGGCTCTTCTCTGATCACAGGGGAATTGAGTGAACGATGCTCCTCTGTAGCTCTGCATCTATGTTGCTACAGAAATAGCCATTCATTCCCTGGCGGCTAACCCAGACCACCTCGTAATATACAGCAGAACATCCTCGCACACCCAGCATTCGTAGACCACGGCTAAAGCATCACCACACACCATAAAGTGCGACTGTAGCTAAAGTGATCACCTGACTATGGCAGATTTTTAAAGCATCATAAACTGGTGATATAGAATGAAATTTTTTAGCGTTTTAGGAGATAAATTATCTGATTATTTTTCTTGAAGAAAGGCAAAATAAAGGGGATAAACAGATAAACGTGGTTAAAAGTGATCTGATTTTCCTGTCCTGTTGTTGTTTTGGATCATCATGATATTGTTGGGCCAGGATCAGAAGTGCAGCTGACTATTGACAACGCCTGAGCAGTCAGTTAGCATTGGCCAAGAAGTTACCTTATGTTTATACCATCAAACCGACATGAGTAACCTAAACTTGGCTAACAGCAAACTTAACTTGATAATACTTTTATTTCTATTGTATAAATGAATAGAGAAAACACTTGAAATGCTGACTATTTGTTCCACAAGAGAGTTTTATATGAACAAATGCATTTTTTTCTTTCCCCCCCAACATTTCAAAGATATGACATCACACAATGTGATGAGTAAGTTGCAGTGTTGATCCTGGACCAACACTAGTATAATGATGGAGGAACACCAACACAGGGATTTCGGATGCAAAATATATGAAACGTCTATTATTATTACTTCTACGCTGGACTACTGTAATTCATTATTATCAGGATGTCCTAAAAACCCACTGAAAACCTTCAGTTGATCCAAAATCCTGCAGATAGAGTACTGATAGGGACTAGAAAAAAATAACATATTTTTCTTATGTTGGCTTCTCCCCTCCATTGGCTCTCTGTTAAATCAAGAACCAAATTTAAAATCCTACTCCCCACATACAAGATCTTGAATAATCAGGCTCCATCTTACCTTAATGACCTCATAGTAACGAGGATTTCGCTCTCAGACTGCAGGCTTACTTGTTGTTCTCAGAGTATTTAAAAGTAGAATGGGAGGCAGAGCCTTCAGCTTTCAGGCCCCTCTTCTGTGGAACCAGCTTCCAGTTTGGATTTGGGATATAGACACCATCTCTACTTTTAAGATTAGGCTTAAAACTTTCCTTTTTGATAAAGCATATAGTTATGGTTGGATCAGCTGCTGGGGGGATACCCATGATGCATTGAGTGTTTCTTCTTCAGTCACCTTTTTCACTCTTGATTCGTTTATTTTTTTGTTCAATTATTAGTTAATAATAATAATAATATTGCCGCCCTCCCAGAGCCTGATTCTGCTGAAGGTCTTCCTGTTAAAAGGGAGTTTTTCCTTCAACTGATGTTGTGATTTTGACACTATATAAATAGAATAGAATGAAATTGAACTGAATATTAAAATAACACATAAGTAGGCTGCAGCATAATGCAGGCATTGACTATTCTTTGAACAACTGAATGATTCTCATATTTAACGCAAATAGTCTTTTCATGCTGATTGAGAACCTTATGTTGGATGTAAGGTGGATTTCTTACATTAAAAAACTGAAGGATTATTAAAAGTTGTAAATTAGCCTCTGAAACCTATTTGATATATCTAGCTCTTGGCATTTCTTTCTCTCAACAGACCAAATCTGCATTGGTTCGGCTTCAGTTCTTCAGTTCTCTCCGATAAAGGAGAAGGGACAGTCAAGTTAAACAGCAATAGCTTTTCTTCAGTTTAATCTCTCAGTATTGAGCTACTAAAGAGTCTAAACAACAATAACAGAAGGCAAAACTGAAATCCCTCGCTTCCAAATTATCTCTGCACCTCGCTGTGCCTGCGTCACCGTGGAAGTAGGAGTAGAAAACACTGCGCAGTCGCTTGCTCTTTATCTCGGTCTCATTTTCTCGCAGAGCTGCCATGCAGGCAAACCACTGATTGGAAACCTTATCAGAGTAGCACACATTTGACTTGGATTGTTTCCCAAAGTGAGGGCTCATTATTGCCCTGTTGTATAATTGTCGACAGCCAAAGTTGTTTCAAAGAGAAGTCTCCCCATAGCCCAGAGGCTTCATTTTAGCCATGGGTTCACAGAGAGGGAGAGAAAATGAGGGATACAGAGGCTGAAGACTGCTGATGTGTGGAAGTTTGTGGAAACTAAGCCACTGTTGGAGAGTGTAAAGCAGACAGTTAAAGGCTTGGGATGATGGTGTCAAACTATATAAGGTATACTACTGTAAGGTTCTCGGGGAAGGAAGACTGAAGAGAGACGCGGTAAGTTTAGTTGACACTGGAAATCATAGATGGGCAAAGAAAAGAAGTATGGAACTGAAAGGAAAGAGTTAATTGTGAGTGTGACATTATCTTAAACCACTGGCAGCTTTATAATCTGCCTGGAAGCTGTGTGTAATTGATTCTCCCCCTGCATACAGTCTTTAATAATTGCTCTTACTTTGTTGTAATGGGTAAACTCCACATTAAAATGCATTTGTCATGTCAATACAAACTCCCTCAGCATATGTGTATGCTTTAATAACCCTATTGTTGTATGAGTTCATTAGCTCTGAGAGTCAAAAGTGAGAATGGGTGCCACCTTTTCAAATCAAAAATCCGATCATACTAATGCAGGTAATTACGGCTGTAAGCACTGCAATAATCTCCACAGATCACGAGTTTACCCTGTGTTAAGGAGTCTGCAAAGATAATGTTCCCTCACACAGGTAATTGCTTTAATAAAGGAATGGGAATGACATAGATCATTGCAGCTATGGTATACCTGCTGAACAGATTTGATTGGCACATTAAACCATCTCATGAACGTTGTGTGCTTTACAGCCTTGGTTTCTCCTGACATGCAGTGTTTAAATGAACTGTGTCTCAGTGTCTCTGTATGTTCCCATGTGACTTTTATATGGATTCATACCCTGTTCCATCCATTTTGCCACATATGTCTGCGTACATGTTTTTTTTGTTTTTTCTTCCTCATAGTGTTTTGCAACATGCCTCTTACCTCAGTGAGCTGGAAAGAAAACACTATGAAATGATGTATTTGAAGAAATGAAGCTTGTCTTTATGTGTGCTTGCTGATGCTTCAAGAATAAGTCCCTGTGGAAAACTAACCAAGAGCATAGTAAAGGAGGGGGGTGGGTTTTTCCATTCTGAGGAGCATTTAGGAGGAAAAAAGTTTTTATGAAGTTAATAAGTTAATTAGTTTTTATGTATTTTTTTAAATTAAATTTGATTGGTGACTCTATTTAGGTTTTATTTCTTTGCTTTTCTTTGAATTTGGTAATGCTTCAAAAACAGTGTATTTGTATGGGTAAAAATACATTATATAGACATATGTAGACATTAACCCTACAGTAATGTGCTGATGTTAATGCCTGAGTTGTCGTAGTTTCCATGCACTTTCACTTTGCAACAATATCACTAACTGCTGACTGAAGAACAACCAAGAAGAAAGAAATTTCATGAACTTGTTGAAATGGTGGCATCCTATTACAGTAACAAGCTTGAATTCAGTGAGCTCTTTAGCACGACCTGTGCTTTCTCAAAGGTTTTCTAAAAGCAGACTGCATGGGTAGGTGCTTTATTTTATACACCTGTGGCAATGGGAGTGTATTTCCCATTTGATTATAAATTCTTGTTATGCACATTCCTTGTTATCTGCTCACCACATTGCTGCTTAGAAATCTATGTCTAGATGGTATAGGAACAAATGAATTTCCCTACAAATTTTTAAGATACCAAAATACAGAGCAAAGTAAGGAACGTTGTCTTTAATCATGTCACCCACACAATCTTGAATGAGACAACTGTCTCTCCTGGTTTGATGTTTGGGATTATAGGATACTGGATTTTTATCTATGGTGTGACAGTATGGAAGCTTTCTGTATGGGTTTGTGTGTACATGCGTGCATTTGTGGGTGTCTTTCCAGACTATCATAGTTCATTTCAAGTGGAAAAAAAACAGTTGGGGAGAGCAACAGCAGCAGCTTCACTTCATCCCGGCTGTGGTCACCTTGAGCTTCTAATATGCTACCCTGCAGAGTGACAGGCAGGCATGAAAGGAAAAGGGGGCTTATTGTGCATTAAAAGCTACCAGTACGCCACCTATTCAGCACAAAGTGAAGATGAGAGAGACGGAGAGAAAAGACAGCAAGTATGTGGCTCTTCTTTATTTCTTGGAAGTGGATGAGTAAACCACACCAAGGCAACCACAGAAAAATGAACATGATTACTAATGCATGTTGTGTGAATTATCCAAATTCAACCACAGAATGCAAAGAAGTTTGAGAATGTGTGTTTAAAAGTTTCTGTTCCAGTGAAATATATGCATAATGTTTCAAGACTGCAAAGTAGAAAGTGGTAATAATCACTTTTAGTCATGTCCATCTACCACTCCTGAACTAGTGCCACTCAAAAAAAAATTGTGCAAAAAGGTTTTATTTGCAATTAAATTTAAAGTTTTCTTTCATGAACGTCTTTTTTTTTCTTTTTCTTTTTTTTCTTGTGAAATGTCCACTCCTGCAAAGTGTGGTCGTTTATGCACTCCTTTGTTGGGACTCCTTTATCACGAATGACTACGTCACGGTTTCCAGTGGCTTGATCACCTTGAGGCACTGCTGAGATTGTATTGAAGCCCACATTGCTTCGATCAGCTTTATAATCATCTCTGTACTTTTTGGGTCAAGTGTTTTTCATCTTCCTCTTGACAATACTTCACAGACTCTTTGTGGGGCTGAGGTCAGATGAGTTGGATGGCCAATCAAGCACAGTAATAACATGGTCAGCAAACCATTTGGCAGTAGTTTTGGCTCTGTGGGCAGGTGCTAACTCCTGTTTCAAAAGGAATCCGCATCTCCATAAAGCTTGTCAGCAGAAAAGAGCATGACGTGCTCTAAAATCTCTTGTATAATGCTGCATTGACTTTCGACTTAGAGAGGAACAGCCACCATCACAGACTTCACGCTGGACTTCAGAGAATTCCTCAGTTCTTCCTCCCAACTATAAGACATTTATTCTCTAAGGAAATGCAAAATTTTCTTCCATTTTCCAACAGGACTTTGTACCACTGAGCAACAGGCCAGTTCTTTTTTTCTCTTTAACCCAGGTAAGACGCTTCTGATGTCGTCTTCGTCTTCAAAATTTGAATTGATTTTTCCTCACAGTCCTCTTAAGGCTCCCTGTTCCTTGCGGACGATTTCTTACCACACTACTAATCTTTCATTAACATGCTTCAGTACGGCACTATGTGTACAGCCAGCCTTTTAAGCAATGACCTTCTGTGGCTTACCCTCCTTATGCAGGGCGTTGATGATTGCCACCTGAACAGTTGTCTAGTCGCCAGTCACGATTGTAGTTGTTTACTGAACAAAACCAAGAAATAAACACTATTTATACGTTCTGAATAGTAATTTAAAACTGGAAATTAAATATTATAAAACTTGATTTTCATGAGATATAACCTATAGTCATCAAAATCAAGATGAAAAGGCCTAAAATATTTTACTTTCGATGTAATAAATGTAAAATACATGAAAGTTTACATTTTAAACAATGCTGAATACTTTCAGATGCCACAGTATGGCTCTAGTTACCAGTGTTGGGGAGTAATGGAATACATGTACGGGCGTTACATATTTAAAATACAAAATATGAGGAATATGAGTAGCCCGACACGGAACCCGACGTATTAGTCAGAGGTCCCTTTACTACGGTTAGGAGCCGTTTTATATAGGCGCGGAATAGTTTTCTATACAAGATTGCTGCAAAAAGTGCAGCCTTCCCTAATGTCCACCCTATGTTACTCATTATATTAAGATTTAAACATTTAGTTGGTATTGGTATGGCGAGTAGCCTTCAGTAATAGTAATAAATCACACAGCAATAGTACATTCATGTAGTTGTAAAAACGTTTGATTCTGTAGTGGAATATGTAGCGGGAGACTACTGTACCCATAAGGCTGTGTGTGGGGGGGATCTTCTGGTAACGAAGTAAAGTTGGGAAACTTCATCCGAACGTGCTGAGTCCAGTGTCCTCCTTGTACATGGTGTCAGAAGTGCGAACGGTGGGTCTCCACGGTATTTTCGAGTACAGTACAGTGCAGTTAATTTGCGAGAGAAGTCTTCGCATTGGTGACCTGAAAAAGACCGGCATGTTGGAGGAAGGAGATGGGGTCAGCGCACCGGAAAGCATGGATTCTGAACGCGAGGGATCCACACATCACGATGGCGACCACAGTACAAATAACTCCCCCAGAAACATTTGACTTTTGTCATCCTGCCGATTGACCAAAGTGGATCAGAAGGTTCAAAAGATTTCGCATTGCAACCGCTCTCGACAATAAATCAGATGAGTATCAGGTTAACTCACTCCTGTACGCTATGGGAGATGCTGCTGATGACGTTTTGGCAGTTTTACCACTGAGCGATGTAGATAAAAAGAAATATGCAACTGTCAAAGAGGCATTTGACAAACATTATGTAGGAAAAAATAACATAATTTTTGAAAGAGCACAGTTTAACTCCAGACGGCAACAGGATGGTGAAAGTACAGAGTCGTTCATCACTGCTGTGCACAAACTTGCAGAAAATTGTGCATTCGGAGTACTCAATGACGAACTCATAAGGTACAGAATTGTGGTTGGCATAAAAGACAAAAGACTGTCCGAGCAGCTGCAAATGGACTCAGAGTTGATTCTTGCTAAAGCCACTGAGAGAGTTAGGCAGAGCGAAACAGTAAAGAAACAACAATCAATACTTCACAGTAGCGCGGCAGCGGAGAAAACACTGAACATGGACACAATACGGACAAATACAAAACGTGGGAAAACGCAGACGTGGCAGAAAAAAGAACAAAAGCCAATCAAGCAAAGTGAAAAGGAATGTGGCTGCTGTGGTCGCAAGAACAAACGCTCATGGAAAGAATGTCCAGCCAAAGAGGTACAGTGTTGAAAATGTCAGAAGAAAGGACACTTTGCTGTGGTCTGTCGCAGTAGCACAGTAATGGAATCGGTGACAGATTTCAGGGCAGCATACCCAGATGATTTTAAAGGTTTAGGAATGCCGAAGGAGTCTTACCACATTGAGATAGAGCAAGGAGCTGTACCAATAGCCCCATCCGCCTCAAGACGTGTTCCTCTTCCCCTCAGAGATGCCGTGAGAAACGAGCTGCACAGAATGGAAGAAATGGGAGTTATCTCCAAAGTCACTGAGCCTACAGAGTGATGTTCAGGCATGGTAGTGATCCCCAGACCAGCAGAAAAGCCCCCCAGAATATGTGTGGACCTCACACCCCTGAACACATCCTCCCAGCAGTAGATCAAACACTGCAATGATGAAAAGATGCTAAAGTGTTCACGAAGCTCGACGCCAGGTCTGGATTCTGGCAAATTCCGCTCACGCCAGAGTCGAGGCCACTCACCACCTTCATCACGCCTTTTGGGAGGTTTCAGTTCAACCGCCTTCCTTTTGGCATAGCATCGGCGCCGGAACATTTCCAAAGGAGAATGTCACAGATGCTGGAAGATTTTGAAGGGGTGATTTGTCACGCCGATGATGTGCTTGTATATGGCAGAGACAGGCAGGAGCACGACCAGAGGTTGCACTGTGTGCTCCAAATGTTTCAGAAGGAGGGTCTCACTCTGAATGAGAAGTGTGAGTTTGCTGAAAGTCAAATAATCTTTGTGGGACACAAAGTGTCAGCAAACGGCATTGCGGCTGATCCCAACAAGGTAACAGCAATCCAGCAGCTGCCACAGCCTCAGAGTGTGGAAGATGTGCGCCGTCTCATGGGCATGGCCAACTATCTTGCCAAGTTCATGCCACAACTAGCCACACTCACCATACTGTTAAAGGAACTGCTAAAAGACAGAAACGAGTGGATATGGGCGGAGCCACAGGAAACAGCGTTTCAGAGACTAAAATGGATACTAAGCTTTCCAGAAGTGCTCGCTCAGTAGTCCAACCCAGCAGATACACGAGTCGCTGCAGATGCATCGCCATACGGTATTGGAGCTGTTCTCACTCAGAAACAGTCTGACAACTCCTGGCGACCAGTCACATACATCTCAAGCGGTCTCACAGACATGGAGAGATGCTATGTGCAAATAGAAAAGGAGGCGCTCGCTGTAACGTGGGCGTGTGAAAGACTGACATCTTACCTCATGGGATTACAGTTCACTCTAATCATGGATCACAAACCCCTGGTCCCTCTCCTGAGCACAAGAGGTCTGGACGACCTACTTCCACGCATCTTGAGATTCCGCCTCAGGCTGCTGCGCTTTTCTTTCACCATGGTCCATGTTCCAGGGAAAAACCTCGTCACCGCTGATGCCCTCTCACGAGCACCGCTGGCGGGGTCTCCCTCTGCTGGGGATCTTCAGCTGGAAAAAGAGGTGGAGGTTTTCGTGGATTGTGTAATCTCCCATCTCCCAGCCACAGATAAAAGGCTGGAGGAGATTAAGTTGGCGCAGGAAATGGGTGACCTGTGTAGAAGGGTGGTGAATCAATGTGTGACAGGCTGGCCAGAAAAAGGTAAACTAGATCCAGAGTTAAGGGGGTACTGGCAATACAGAATGGACTTCAATGTCATTCATGGTTTTCTTATGAAAGGGGAGAGATTTGTTATACCACCTCAAATGAGAGCAGAGGTTTTGTCACATTTGCATGAAGGCCACCAGGGCGTTTCAAAATGCAGGGCCAGAGCAAAAGAGTCCGTGTGGTGGCCGGGCATCTCTACCCAAATAGGTCAGATGGTAGACAGGTGCGAAACATGTCAAAAACACAGGTTACAGTGCCGTGAACCAATGCTGGCAACGCCTGTTCCCGACCGCCCATGGAAAAAAGTAGGCATGGATCTGTTCGAGTGGTCAAAGAAACATTTCCTGCTGATTGATTTTTTTTCTCAAGGTACATTGAGATAGCTGAACTGAGACACACATCAGCAGAGGTCACTATTAATGCTATAAAAGAGGCCTTTGCAAGGCATGGAGTTGCCAAAACTGTGGTATCGGACAACAGGCCGCGATTTTCATCAGAACAGTTCAAGCACTTTGCTAAAGAGTAGCAGTTCACACATGAAACGAGCAGCCCCAGGTCCCCAAGCTAACGGGGAGGCAGAGCGCGCTGTTCGTACCATCAATGTGGTACCTGTGGAAAAAGTATTGTGACTACAACAGAGCACTGCTAGCGTACAGGGCCACCCCACTGGAACATGGGTTCTCACATGTACAGTTGCTCATGGGGAGACCATTGCCACAAGCAGCGGCAAAGCTGGTGCCAAAGTGGCCCGACTTACAGGCTTTTTGCATTAAAGATGAGGAGGGGAGGCGTGAGCAGGCAAAACACTACAACCGCAGACATAGAGTCAGACCGCTTCTGGATCTATCGTCAGTACAGAAAGTGTGGATTACTACTGAAGGAACCACTGGAGCAGTAGTTAGACCTGCCAATACCCCCAGATCTTATGTGGTAGAGACAGACAGGGGTTTTCTGAGGAGAAATAGGAGCCACCTTAGACCAACAGGGACTGTTACCAGATCTGGTCGAGAGGTGAGACCTCCTGAAAGATTGGATGTGTAATTCTCTGTAGTTATCCATGCATGCCCTATTCAAAGCTGGGTTAGGCTGTTAGAGATGCTTACAATACTGTGTTCCGTTTAAATGTAAGTGAACAAATGAGGGATGTGTATAATCTTCACGTTTGATGATGCTCCGCATTTCTGTTCTTGTGAACTGTTTGAGTCGTTACGAAGTATGTCTTTAGCTAAAAGGAGGAGGTGTAGCGGAAGACTACTGTACCCATAAGGCTGTGTAGGGGGGATCTTCCGGTAACGAAGTAAAGTTGGGAAACTTCACCCGAATGTGCTGAGTCCAGTGTCCTCCTTATACAGAATGCATTTTAAAAGTAACCTTCCCAACACTGTTAGTTACTGGATGGTTCGTGTAGTGCCACTATGAGGTTGACATTTGTACTCTGATATGGACTAATGTACTGAGTTTTGGTGCATTGGGAAAGGGTTTGTAACTCTGATTTTTATTCAATAAAAGTTAGACTTTGGAGCTTACTCCATCTTCTGTAGCCTGAAGTTCTAGGGCTGCATGTGTTATTTTTTATTTTTTCAGTGGATTATTCATTTGACACTTTAATATTTTAACTTGCACATGAGAGGGATCCCTGCCATCTGCCTGCAAGCTATATGATTTCATCTCAGCTCACCAGCCTCTTCACACCTGCACATCAATCAGCAGCTTGCCAGCAACCCAACAGCTGAATGTCACAACTCCTCTACCTTGATTTGTATTACCCATGTGCCAGTCTGCTACTGCATTGCAGAGGAGAATAAGAGTTGAGATTGTGGTACTCGCTGCTGTCTCTTGGAACCAGCATTGAAGTTAGATGAACTGTGTAAATCAGCTTTATCCTGCCGGGGTCCAAAGGAAAGTTTTTTTTCTCTTCATTCGAGCCAAAATTTGCTTCAGGTGTTCATGCTCAAAGTCAGAAATGTGTGTGCATGCGCAAGAATTTAGTGTGTAGATAAGTCACTACAGGCTGAATAACATCAGGAGGGGATGTCAAGCTGAGATCCTGACTCAAGCCTGAGTCCATACAGGCAGCCAGTCGCACTTCCATTAGTTGAAAGGACATCACATTGATTACATTCATTTCCTGAAGATTGACCTAAACCATCAATTCTTAAACCTTGCCCTCATTTTCACCTTCCGCTAAATTTAATCAATTGTTCAGTCGAACACTCTATGATTTGCAGTGAGAAGCGTTTCTTTTTGACCACAGAAGGGACACAGGTCCCACTGTGTGAGTTTTGTAAACATCCAAACACAAGTCAAAGTACTTCTTCACATTTTGTATTTTCCACTTTGAAGTGAAGGCAGCTTAAGTGCTCAGAAAAGTCTCGAGTTCAGTTATCAAAGCGTTTAGCTGCTGTACACTTGAAAATACTCGGATCAATAAATACAGACACACACGCACACACACAGTTTCGCTACACTAATACTATCCTGTCACCCCAGTCTTTGCTCACATCCCTCTGCTCCCAGGCTGTGTGAGTCACTGGGATTCTGGTGAAGTGCAGATGCTGGTTTTGCAGGTTTCTGCTGCAGCAGGCAGATCAAACATTTGATAAAAGTCTCTGTGGTATATTTTATGCTCATTTTCTCTGCTGTGCTTTGCTCAGCAATACCAACATGAACTTAACAGTATCACTACATGTGACCCCCACCTTCCTGTGACATGCTACCGCCACATTTTTCCCTATTGTATTAAAGTTGTGCCATTTATCCAAAATCACACTGCGCATGCCAGTTTTTTTTACCGTGTGTTATATCAAATATTTATGTTCTCTTATGTGCTTGTATTTTGTTTTTAGCTGAGTGCGCATCTCTATAGTGATGAATTAACTTTAAAAACACCCTGCATGGTCTTTAAGCAGGCTTCGATTCATGCCATTTCAGATTTCACTAGTCCCTCCATATTTGCTCAGAAATGAAATCCCATTCCTTATTCATAGATGGCGAGTCTCTCTGGCCTTCGTATAGAAATGCAGCAACCTGAAGTTTAGAATAAAGAGGGATTTTTAAGTTCTTAGTAATATGTTTTACTGTCATGATAGTTATTCTGATGCTACTTACTCATTACCTTTGGATTTAGCTAATTGTGTGCCTGTTCAGCATGCAGTCATGTGAAACAGAAGCTTTACACAGGACTCCATGCTATCTATAGAAAATCTAACTACACTGACCCATCGTTCAGCAGCAATAACTTGAATTTATACTTTTCTCTATGAATTCATTAATCTCTCACATTGTTGGAGAGGAATTTTGTTGCTTCTGTGTTGAAGTCAGGACTTTGGACTGGACCATTGCAATGCATTGATTCTTTTTCTTTTTTTTCAGCCATTCTGTTGTAGATTTGCTGCTGTGCTTGAGATCCTTGTCTTGCTGCATGACCCAGTTTTGGCTAAGCTTTTAAAGAGGTGGTCACACTTGATCATAATCCAGGTCATTTGATTAGCAGGACTTTGCTGCTACTTACCCTCTTAATTCCTATAGAAGCAATAAAGGTGGACTCAGTTTTTCAGAGGGCTGCATAGAGTCCTACCAAACCTGACTTTTTCCACATGACTATAGTTATAACACAGTTGCTGATGCTGACAGACGTGTTTCCATATCTGTATCTAATGAAATCACTTTTGCTTTGAAGTTAAATGTAAAAAAAAAAAAGATCAATAGATGGATAGATAGATTGATGAGATATAGATATATGATATATATCGATGGATAGATAGATATTTGCGTGGGTTCACTCCGGGTATTCTGGCTTCCTCCCACAGCCGATCTGATATCCTCGTGTTGATGTTATTCCCACATCATGTGGGAATAACATCAACACGAGGATATCAGATTGTGCTTCCAAAGACATGCAGTTAGTGGGGATAGGTTAATTGGTAACACTAAATTGCCCATATGTCTGAATGTGAGTGCGAATTGTTGTCTGTGTCTGTGTTAGCCCTGTGACAGACTGGCGACCTGTCCAGGGTGTACCCTGCCTCTCGCCCTATGACAGCTGGGATAGGCTCCAGCGCCCCCCCCGCGCGACCCTAAAAAGATAAGCGGAAGAGGATGGATGGACAGTAGTGATTCTTTACAGTGATTTTTCACAGCTAATCCACCTTATTAATCACAGTGACTTTCACTTGTGTGCTAGTCATTAGCCCTTGGATTCCAGGCCAGTTTGAAAACTGGTATTTTATCTGCCCTGGACAAAACCTTCCTGGATGTCCACTCAGCCTTGTGCTGGTTCTTGGTCTCTTTAATTGCATCCAGAGCTATTTTGGCTGCTACCTGCTGACGATGCCCCTTGGAAATCAAAGCTGGTTTCAGAGTAATTCACATTTGGGCATTTGTGATGCCAGGCTTAGGTCATCAGTGCAACTGTTTTGAGAGCTATAACTCTTGAGCTCTGCACTGAGCAAGAGAACAGCTGCTGAGAGGGCGATATATCATTTAGAAAGAAACGGCAATTGTTTTTGTTTTCCAGCCAGACTGCAAAATGCCATTATCTAGATTACAAATCTGACCATAACATGATTCAACATCACCCAGAAACTTAAGCCTAAGCCAGCCTGTTTGTCATCTGGGAGACTGTGTCATCTGACAGAAAGAGAGAGAGAGGAATGGACATTACGGAGAGGTGGAAACGGAGGGAAAATTACTATGTTAATGGATGGCTGACAGACACTAGGAGTGTGAGTGAGAAGGGGATGCAGGGCAGACTTGATGGAAAAGGAGAAAGAGATGAAAAAGACTCGAGCTAATAGATCTTCAGCACAAACAATATTTGCTGGGAGTGACAGATTTTCAGAAATAGCCTGAACATCATTAGGTCCACATATCATCCCAACTCTTCTGTATTGGATTACAAAACAAATTAGTATTCAGCGGGTGTGCTCTCTCCCCCCTCTTAAACCCATGGCACCGTCAACATGTGCACTGCAGCAACTTATTTGCATAATCAATCGTTTTTAATTTAACAGTTTGGCATCCTTAAACTTTCAGCACCTGTAGAACTTTGCAGAGCTGCTACAGTTAATCATGTCGACATTAAGGAAGGCTTCAGTAATTAATTATATTATACGCATTTCAAATGCAGCGAGGAAACCCAGAGATGGTGTGAATACAGTGCTAGTGGTTAACCTGCTCTACCTGGCAGTCTTAAAATAAACTGAGCCGAGATGAAGTAAAATTGATAAATGTGACAGTTAATCAACAGTTTGGCAATGTAACTATATAAATATTGTTTTTAAATTCATTTAATGGTTACTGTCATTTTCCAAACATTCTCAGCCCATTCTTTTATAGTAGTGCAATACACATATTGATTGACAAAATAAGATTAATTTTAATGAGTGACTGACCTTATTTAATAAATAAAAATGTAGTATTTTACCCTCCTTTAAAGATGAAAGAGTGATTTTAAAACAGTTCACCCTCATTATTAAATTATTTATGGAGCTTTTTGTAAGCACAGCGCTCTTATTAAACCCAAGATCTATGTGTGAATCAATTAAAGATCAACAAGAATGTCTCAGGCTGCGCTATAGGAGATAAATCTCTTTGCATAGCACAAGAGAAGATGTATAAAAGCAATGTACTCTGAGTTGGGTTAAAAGAAAATGTCAGTGTTACCACAAAGTCCAGTTATTAACTATTTCGCACATTTGTGTGTTTTGTTTTTTTTAAAGGGAGCAACTGGAAGAAGACAACGACATTGGACCAAAAAGATGAAGCAGAAATTTAAACAAAATATTTGTGTTGTAGCTTAGTAAACTTAGTACAGTAGGAAAAACAGTGATTCAAAACAAGCAAAATTACTGTGCAATGAACCTGCGACCTTGTTGCCTTCGAAATGGTTGCTTTGAAGACTGGGATCAGGTCTCCGTTCAGTCGTAGTCAGTAGTCAGCTTCCACGCGACGTTGGTGCATTGAAACACTGTTAAGATGAGGTCAGTTTGCTATGAGTTTGACTGAATGGGGTCCAGTTGACCATTATATGCAATCTATTTGTGATAATATGGCAATTAATTATGATAAACCTGTGAAAATTGCAAATTTGTTATCATCGTCCTTCACATTAACTCCATACATTCAGAGTTCAGTCAGAAACCCAAAGATCTGAAACAGAAATCCTTTATATAGGATAATCTTGCATATATACCGAATAACAAATACTAATAAACCAGTCTGCAGCCAGAGTGTCCTATTTGAAAGAGACTCGTTTCAGACAAGTTGCTCTCAGTGCTGCAGACTGACTAAGACTGACTGCAACATGTTGTGTCATGTGTTTATATAGTAGATGGCGGTTATTTGCAAACTTTCGCCAGTCTGTCTGAGAGTGATCCTCTGAGGTGGACCATGACTGTTTGGAGACGGGTTGCCAACCACCCTGTGATCAAAAATGAGCTGGTAATTAAATGCAAGCACAAGGCAATGGCAGATGTTCCCCTTTTCTTTCACAAGGAGCTTGCAGTTCTATTTTTTTACTCTAGCATGCCTGAGCTATCAGCCGTTAGCAGGAATTTTGGAGCATTCTTTAAAATGTAATGCTATAATATTTCCAGCACATTATTATTATATTATAAGCTGTATGCCAAACACCTGTTAAAAATCAGTAACTCAAAACGCTGCTTTGTGAATAGAGAGCGCCTTGTGTTATTTCTCACTGAGGCCAATTGTGCCTCACTGATACCTGGATGACCCACATGTATCTACACCGATTACTCTGCACTGAGCACAGGTTTTCATGTCTCATTAACAGGGAAATGAGGTAATGTGAAGCGATAGCAGGCATGATGAGCACTCTTTGTCTTTGGATATGTGTACATTTGCCCGATCATTTAATTAAATGGCTATAGCTAGCTGCAGTCTAACTGGGCTGCTCATTAAACCCATAACACGAAAGCAGAAAGGCAAAATGGATCCTGATCATAATCAGGATTGAGGAAAATGATTTCCAGGCAATTGCCTCTTTAGCTTATTGAGATATTAATGTTCTCTGCATATATTTCCCTTGCTTTTGTTTGCGCACATAAATGTGTTTTGAATATTTTCATTTATCATTTAATTTGAGTGCAACCAATATTTGCCAGCTGCAAAACTATGAAAGCCTCCTTTTGAATACGTTTTTGGTATATAATTGTTTATGTCCGTGTCCATATGCAACGCCCACGCTCGTCACCCCAAACCCACCTCTTTCTCACATGGCGCTGTATATGAAATGGTTGGTTCGTCTTGTTATTATGCTACGTCTAATGATGCATAGGAAAAGCAATCAGCGAGGCGGCAGAGGAGATCTGCTCGAGGAGCAGCGTTAATAACTTAGGGAAGCAGGAGAGTGCAGGGTCCCCGCTGGTTCGACACAACATGTACACAAAATACACACAGGAAATTTGCAATATGCTGCATTCACCACACTTTTTGCTCCCTACTTAATTTTTCATGTATGACTTAGTGGTTTGGTTAGGATTGACTCTGTGGTGTAAAGAATACTTCTAACGCCTGTGGTATGCACATATAAGCCCCATCTGCCATGCACATGTGTGCATCTGTGAGATCAGCGTAAGCTCAGTAGGCCGTGACCTGGCTGAGGGTAGGGTAGAGGCTTTAAATAATTTACCCGCTGCCCATTCAAGCTGAACTCACTTTCACACCTCGCCAGCAGCAACATCTCGATCTCTGCATCTCAGCTGCCGCTCGTGCCTAATGACAAGTGATGGCTGATGATGTAAACATGGATAAATGTGTTCTTACTCGAGCTTTCCTTCTCACTGAGGGTCATTTTAAATATAGCTGACACAAGTGCAACATCGAATGATGATGATGATGATGACGATGTGTTTATGATACAAATGCGAACCATTACATAATTTATTGTAGCCTCTGCTGATTTTGCATTTTGCCCAGTAAGCACAAATCCTGCAGAGGTAAACCCATGTGCATAGTTAATGTGAACACTTGAGGCTTCGGATAGGAAAGATGCTTTGCTGGTTAAAACACTGATTAACAGTCCGTATTATACTGTCTCTCTCATAAGCTTAATACCCAGCTACAGGTGAAGGATATAAATTTAGTCTCACTTAATTTTTGGAAGCTGTAGGATTGTCAGAGTCAGCTGAGACTGTGGATTATTGTTTGCTTTTTTCAGTTGGTTTTGTTCAACTTTTTAGCCTAATTCCTAATTGCTGATCAGTGGAAACAGTTCTCTGATGTGATCAGCGAGTCTCTGTTCATCATTTATGTGATTTTAAACCTTAGTTTGAGTAACTCATCAGAGGCTTTCTATTTATGCTCCTTTTTTTCCCAGTCAGGCTCGTTTGTGTGTATTGACCTTCAACTTAACTGCGATTTAAGCCAGTTTATTGTAATTATTCCAAACCTCATAATATCTTGATTAACAAACTACAATTCAGTTTCATCTGATGCTTTGGATGCGCATGACATGCTGTCCTCAGCGGAGTTCCGACTGAAGTGCAAAAAAAAGGCATGACAGGTCCTCGCAAATTGAAATGTCAGCCATCACGTTAATTCCACAAAATCGGCGTAAGGGAAAGAGAAGGCGTTTGAGGCAGAAACATGGAGCAGCAGAGTGTTTTCACCAAACCCTTGACCCCTTCTGCCCTTCCCTTGTTCACCCCCCACCGCCCAATTTTTCATTTGCCACAGTTTTTTCATTCACTCTGCATCGCGGCGTCCTCCGCCGTTTTCACGTCCTACCTCTCAACCAGGCGCTCACATCCCCCCCCTCTCTCTCTCTCCCTCCCTCCCCTCATCCTATCTCTCTCGCTCTCTCTCTCTCTTTCTCTCTCTTTCGCTTTCTCTCTCTCTCGCTCTCCCGGTTTCAGCGAGATGAAGCAGGAGCTGGCGGAGGAAGGCAGCAGATGCTCCATCCTCTCCAAGCAGCACCGCTTCAACGAGCACTGCTGCATCCGCTGCTGCGCGCCCTTCACCTTCCTGCTCAACCCCAAGCGCCAGTGCCCGGACTGCCAGTACAACGTCTGCAAGACCTGCTGCACCTACAGCAAGAGGGACAAAGCGTGGCTCTGCTCAGCGTGCCAGAAGGGCAGGTTAGTGTTTCCACGCAGACACGTTCACATACACACCCTGGGCAGAGGCAGGGGAGATTAGGTCAGTGGAATGAATGAGGGTGAGAGATATGAGAGAAGCTGTGAATTGGCTGACTGGAGGAAGAGGAAAATTGATGGGGGGGTAAACGGGAGGGAATTTATGAAAGAAGAAAAGAAGATTAAGTGAGGAAGAGGGCTGTAGGAATACTGACTCTGAAGGAGACAGATAGGGAAAAGTGAATGAACGAGAGGGAAAGGTGGACTTTGATGGTGACAGTGCCTTAAGGATGGGTGTGTTTTGAGTCTTTTTCTGATTTTTGTTTTGCTGCTTTTTTAAACATCATACTGTCCAATCCTTTCTTACTGAAACATCCCTCTTTCCATTTGCATTGTTCTGCATGTTTAAAATGGTGATGAAAGGGAAAAGTGCAGGGCAGTTAATGAAAAGGTGGAGAAAAGTTATAAAATAAATGTTACGATTGTTGATATGAACTGTTGGTAATAGAGATACAACAAGGCAGTGGTGATGAAAATTGGCACGTCTCCATTTTTCTCCAGCAGATTTCACATTTACATAAAAAGACCCAATTTCTACAGTAAAATAAATGATTTCTTTCTGCTTTTCTCCCAAACAAAAAAGTCAGGGTTTTAAAGGAATCAATGCATGTTTGTGATTTGAAGGACAAAAAAACCAAAACAATCAGGAGCGTGTGAGGCAGGGGAATGCCAATTGCGTTTGCAAATGACTGCTGTGTGTGCATATGTATGTGTCTGTGTCTGTTTTGGGCTGTTTATGCATGCAGTTTTGTCCAAAGCCTTGGGAGTTATTCGTGTGTCCCGACTTGCCATTAGATGAATATTAAACTCTCTGTGTCTGAGCAGGTTGTTGAAAATACAACGCCAAAGTGTGAGTCCATTTGTGGTGGATTTAGTGGGGTTTGGGATATGATATATATGTGTGTGTGTTTAGGCTCTAAGTATCAGCTTGTAAAAGCTTCTTTTGTATGAGGTGATGTCTTCAAAGGTGTAATTTTGTTGCTGTAATGTTAGCAACACTCCAGAAAAAACAGCAGGCATGTGTATATGTGCTGCATTTAGCATTTTCTATTTGTGTGTGTGTGTGTGTGTGTGTGTGTGTGTGTGTGTGTGTGTGTGTGTGTGTGTGTGTGTGTGTTTAGGGTTAGGGTAATAGGAGTGGACAGGATTTAAAAGCGCAACAAAGCCGCCGAAAAAAAAAATTACGCCGCCCCTCACCTTATTTCATCCCCTCAGTCGCCTAGCTCTGTCTCTTTCTGTCTGTCATTGATTTTTGCTGCATGGTGTATTGAGTTAGACCCGCTGCCCTCGGTCCTGGTGTGTGAGACAGGAGGGAGAAGGAGGAGTGGGAGCAGGAGAGGCAGCGAAGAAGAGGAGGAGAAGGAGGGAAAGAGGTGATGGTAGTCAAAGGAGGTGACAAGATTTGCATCGATCATCTCTCCCCCTCATCTTCTTCTTCTTTCTGTCTGTCTTCCTTTTGAATGTGTGTGTGTGTGTGTGTGTGCGTACCTCTGCTGGGGGCTCTGTAATGTTCTCATTACAGCTTTAGACTGAGTCACAGATGGACCTGATGTCACAGCATTGCCGTCTACCAGCTACATATAAATACAGCACTTTTCATTAGCGCATTAAACAAGCTTAAATCTGGTTTTAGCATGAATTACTCTCTCTGGGTGGAGTCATGTCGTTTGGAACAGCTTTCACTGGGAAGAGAA
Organism: Haplochromis burtoni; assembly: GCF_018398535.1. Classification (NCBI taxonomy): domain Eukaryota; kingdom Metazoa; phylum Chordata; class Actinopteri; order Cichliformes; family Cichlidae; genus Haplochromis; species Haplochromis burtoni. The sequence goes on from NW_024582362.1 coordinate 5,204,470, forward strand.
GGCTGGAATTTGATTTTCAGAAATAGCTATTAGTTACGATTGCAAGAAAATGCACCGGTTTGATGCAACTTACCTCCTCATCAACAGTATTTTCATTAGAGAAAACATCGAATGAAATACAGTGTTGGTCAAACTTACGAGTTGAAAAAACTTCATGGGTTTTGTCTCTTTTTGAACCATTTCTGCTGAATCTAAATGCAAAATCTGTTCGCAAAGGAAACAAACCGCCAAATGCTCTCACTCGCATTCACCGGCTGTCCATCAACATTCACAGTGGCGTGGCCACGCTGCCCACAAGTGTGATCCAACTACGGAAAGCAGATTTGTAATCATTGCACACATGGACGCACTCAGAGGCTAAAGTCACCCACTCACACATGGATGCCTATTAGAATGTATGCATGTATATCCAGGCAGACTTATGCTCGCATGCAATCAGACATGAGGACGTGCATCGGTTATATGTTTGTTAATTAAGTGTGAGCAGGACTGGTTGACATAGATGTTGTAATGGGTTGCATAAATGTTTCAGGGCAACCACAGAAATGGTTGCGTGTCGATGGCAGATGGTATCTGTAGAGAAGACTCAGTGATTCGGCAGCTTTGTAATAACACCTTTCTAGCCTTGTGAAACACGCATATACACACACACTCACACACACACACATATATATATATATGTATGTATACACACACGCACCAACTGCATCTGTCCCCTCCTGAACGGATGGGACAGGCATGACCATTTTGCAGCCTGGTTGAATTGACGGCATCCTCGGCCCATGGTCTTCAAACACACACAACCACTCACACACAGTATAAGCACACTTGTCACACACCAGTGGTTTTTATCGGAGAAGTCAAAACATTTTAGCGGGAACTGAAAAGTAATTTTTTTTTCTCCTTTCGGCTCTACACCCAAGCACTGGTGAGAATGTTAAAGGGGCAGAGAGGGAGTAAGTAAGGTCAAGAGAGAGGAAGAAGAAGGGAGGGCAGAAGGATGAAAAAGGAATGACAGAAGAGGAAATGACCTGTCCCAGTTATTCAAGAGTGGAAATGCAAGTAAATTCTCCTTTTGCTGTGTCTCACAAATCGCTTTGTTGCTTTCTCTTTGTCTCTGCCTTTGGAAAAAATACTTCTCTGCTACCTCAGCCTTCTCTTGCTTTTAGTTTAGTATTCTCTTTTCATCCATCTTTTCCACATTTACATTAGAGCTACTGCAACTCCCTGCATTTAAACTATAGGGGCTCCTCTGTGCATCTCTATATAGAGTTGTCAGGCAGTGTATGCACAGAGGGCTGGTCTGCACACAAATTGCAAAAAAACAAAACAAAAAAACCGAACAGACAAAATGTTTGTACTGTTTTCGTAATCTCATCCTAAAGCATGACTTTGAGGAGATTATGGCATCTGCTACGCTGTACAGTACATGTACGCAAACACTCATGCAAACAGGCGAGGCTTACACACAAGCACATGCATGAGGAATTCACAGAGAAGCAGAAAGCCATGCTGAAACTTACATTAATTGTTTGGGGGTTTTTTGCCATTAATTTTAATGTTTTAATCAGATCACGCATGGATGCACATCATTTTACTGTGCAGCTTATGGATTAGCAAGAACAAGCGCAAACAGATCCCTGCACATATACCTCAGAGTCCTCTTAAACAGACATTTCCATGTGCGCTGCTGCAGTTACGATGTGACGTTAGCTGTGCATCGTACATCGTAAAGAGCATGTAGTCGCTACTGGTAACATGCAACCTCACACATCCACATATATGTTACATCCACTCACTGCTACAAATAGCACTCCCTGTTCAGTCCTAGAAGCTGTTTGTGAATCCGGGAGGTCCTTCTGTTTGTTTTCATGTCTAACGAGAACCATATTGATGGTTCACACCACATCTGAATGATTCAGATTTGTGATTGACAGAGGTTGTCAGTCTCATAGCAATAGGTTCATTTAAAAGGAGATGAAGGGGTGCTGATCAGATGATTCACCCAAAGGAATGTGATGCTACTGCCTCTGGTCTTGTCGTGTGAATACTTTGTTCATGGCATAAAAATGCATTTGCATAGAAATCTAACTGCATCAGTAGCATGTTTAGATCATTTTAAAATCGTGACATTTGACAAATTCTCTAGTCTGTTTCTGCCATTTGATTCCACCTGCCCATTCTTCCATTGTGTATTGTAGACTATTTATTGATTGCCTAAATCTCCTTGTGCTGACACGCTGCCATGCTGTTCTCACCACAAAGCCCCATATTGAAATCATTTCAGCTTTTAAGGCAAATCAATCTTGTAACTGTTTAATTGATTTTCTTAAACAGCCCCTCTACACCGTAGCTCATTAATGCTACAGACACACTGGGGGAAGCAGTAGTTGGAGAGGCAGCATGACCAAAATTACAGAAGCTGTAATCTTGTTGCCTTTGACATGGTTGTTTCAAAGACGGGGGTCTCCAACCACTTGCAGTCAGTCTTCAAAGAGACTTTTGGTCTCGATAAAACTGCAGTAAGATGGAACGGTCTCCTTTCAGTTTGTGTTGGAATCTGGTCAAGTTGGCAATGACATGCAATGACATTTAGCAAGAAAATTACATAGCAGAAAGCAAGCAAAGCAAAACCCCGGGTGTACAGCCTTAAGCACAGACAGCAGAGCAACACAGAGACGGACAGAGAGTAACAGCAGAGGGGAAAAATTGCTGGGGGTGTCCTCTGGTCCTCTAATATACTGGGACCAGTATCCCTGCCCCCTGCTGCTGAGTAACTTTCCCACGCGCCCAAACACAGCTGCAGAGGTCAGGTACAGGCCAGGGTACGGGCAGGGCTCTAGCTGAGTGCCCTGCCCAAAGGGACACCCTTAGGTTAACCCTTTGCTTTGCCCTCTGACAATAGGTCACAACATGGTCAAAGGTCACACATTAATCCTAATTATTAATATATAATCTTATAACTACATAGGTTCTTAAAACACTTCAGTGTAGTTCAAAGTGTGTGTGTGTGTGTGTGTGTGTGTGTGTGTGTGTGAGTGTGTGTGTGTGTGTGTGTGTGTGTGTGTGTGTGTGTGTGTGTGTGTGTGTGTGTGATTATATCGTTGATATTTTATCGTGATGTGTTTACTGTTTTGGTTGTGCTGCATGAAAGACGTTGAGTGTGTATTAGGGAAGGTTAGTTAGCTGGAGAGCGAGTTATGCAGGAGAACTCTCAGCAGCATTAACTGCCCTGTTACTGCACCACCTTAATAAACCATGGTGAAGCAAAATGTCTTGTGCTTAAGACTCTACATGAAAGTTAAAATATATATGGTCAGTGCGCATAGATATATAGTGTATATAGTTACATAGTTATACATATCAAACAAAAATCCACCACACATCTGTTTGCATTTATAAATTAGACAGCAATTATTTAGAAACCTTCGCCAATCTGAGAGTGACTGCAGTCGGTCTGAGCTGAAACAGTTGTTTCAAGATAGGTGCAAGCACTTTGTGATCACAAGTGGTTGCTCAAAGGTAGCTTCTGGGCAACTAGTTGGCCACCACAACCACTTGCAATGGAAAAATTCAGTCAAGTTACCAGGCAGCCACCGGTTTTTCAGGGTTACAAGAAGATTGTTGTCTTGTTTTTACTCTAGTCTGATAGAGCCAGACAAACAGGTTGTTTTGTACAGCTGTATATTTTTTTCTTTTACAGTTTTATTAGAGTGCATGAATTCAAATATGCAGCTTTTATGTTGACTGTGCAGTTTCTCTGACTTTTCACCTGCCTGTCTCCAAACCCATTAATCTTCCCCCTTATCAACACCTCCACACAAATACAAAATGTAAGCATGAGATTTAATTTTCTTTCTTTTTTTTTACTGCATTCACATTTTTTGCTCATGAATATTTATGTTAGCGTCTCCAAATCATCCCAAAACAATAGCGTGTGTGTTTACTAAGACACCGGTGCAAAAATTCAGTGAACTCTCACGCTGCTGCCAGACAAGCACCTGCGGCTAGCAGAGGAAGCAAGTCACAGTGTGATCTTTTTCTGTCCTCCTTGCGGGGGTATTTTTATCAGTGTGGGTGAGCAAGACTATAGTCTTAGACAGGGAGGGTGTGCCCTACAGCGCCAGGCTGCAGATGAAATGTGTCTCATTTTTAATAAGACATTTGCATGTCTGTCTTGCTTTGTTTCTTGCTGCTTGTTTACTCCATGTTTCTGCCAGGTTTCTAGCAGCTGGGTGCACCGTGCATTGCAGGACAGGTTGCTGTTTTCCAATAAAGAGCCTAAATAGAAAGTTGCAAGCCTCAGTGGGTGAACAATGAAAGTCCTGACCCCCGCTTTCATTCATCACAGTGCAGCACTATCAGTTTCTAGGTTGGAATGTTTAAATCACACAACACAGTTAACCGTAATGCAAATTAATGTGGGTGTAATCATATTTTGCACTGCTGGGAAATATAATTCCATGTAAACTTGCTCAGGTTTATTAAAATCAGCAGCAAAAATTGACACTAAACTGGGACTCTGAACATTCCCATACTTCCGGGAAGCTTTTTTATCAGAAACAAGAGTGCAGCTGAACCAGCTCACAAACCCTGCATCTCTCTGAGCTGCAGGCACAGGAGAGAGAGCCACTAATCACCCTCTCTGCTTCCTTCTCCTCCTCCTCCTCTCTCCCTCCTTCACGGCCTTGTCTCGTGTCCAGCGCAGCTGACACAGTAGCCACCAGTCGATCATAACTCCTGCCTGTAATTTGCATTTCATAGAGTCACCCGGGACAGCAGGCACGCGCACGGCCTCTCACAAGATGCACACACAAACGCACTTACGGCACCCAGTGTACATCCACATCAATATATTTTAGTTTTAGCATGCACACTAATCTAAAACTGGGACTTTTAAGAATCTCTGCTGACCCAGTTGTGGTTTGAAAACACCAGGATTGTGCTTGAGCCTGGATGTGCCGAAACTTTTAGATGGGTGATGTCAGTCGCCCATATGAAACTGGAACAGTAGTAGTAGCAGACTCTCATGCCTTTTCCTATTTCTTCATCCTCTTGTGGATACTTGTTTCTCATTTGTTGTGACTTTGTCTGCCAATGGGAAATGCTCCAATGTGAGTGTGTTTGCTTTGCAGCAACAATTCAGTAACTGTATACTTAATCCTTACAGATTAAGCTCAAACCTTTGGGTCTCGCTTCTCTAGATATCGACTAATAAAGTTTAAGCGTTTATTAAAACCGAATAATTTCTCCTACTCATTGTCTGAGTTTTCTTTTTATCTTCCCTAACTTTCAGTCTAGACGGTTTGATTACCTCTCTTTTTCTTTTTTTCAAGCGATCCGAGTGTTCTCGCAGGAAAATTGAATGTCGAGTTTTATCGCAGACTCCATGAAGAACAACCATTCAGCAGGCCATCTTGCCCAAAAGTAGCCGAATTGCCCCAGTAAGTCAATTTTATGCAAGCTACAGGTCCATCTCCTGAGTCTAGGATCATACCCACTCTACCTAAATGATATAGCTGTATTTACAGTTAATATAAATGGGAATTATAAATGTGCTGTAAACTGATATAGTTTTCATTAAAGCAGAGTTTTGCAAGGAAAATGGTTTAGCTTAGATGTAGCCTTAGGTTCAAAGAAACTCCTTGCCTTTTCATTTCAGTTCCACTTAAGTTTTATTCAGGTATATTTCTCACGTTAATTGAAGTGTACTTGCTTGAATTTTACTAATGCAATTTGTGCGTGTTACTCTCAAACTAATTACTATAGAGTTTGGTAAGCCTTGAAGCACTCTCTGTGTGTGTGTCCAGTAAGGATTTGTGTGTGTGTGTGTGTGTGTATGTGTGTGTTTGTGTGTGTGTGTGTGTGTGTGTGTGTGAATGCTTGTATTGCAGTACTTCTTATCGTGTGGCTCCTTGTGTAGCATAAAAGCCTTTTCTCTGTAGGGGATGAGGTCTTGTTGAAAGCAATAAATCACTATTATTCAGGTAAACATGCGAGCGCACACATGCACAAAAAGAACCTTGGACGTTCCCTCTTGTGGGTGTGCTAATTCCTGTCAGTTGTGCTATTACCAGTGTGTTATTTTGCAGCTATGGCTCTGAGTTATTAATGTCTCTCTGATGTGACTAGTCAGGCTCCACATCCCAGGCCTCCTCCGTGTGTGTGTGTGTGTGTGTGTGTGTGTGTGGGTGGGTGGGTGAGACTGAATCAGTTACACCTCTGAACTGAGCACCTCTCCAGGTCCAGTTGTGGAGCGAGCTACACTGAAGCAGCACAATCCGCAGTGCCTGTGATCTGATGTGTACCAGCAGGTAAAATCCTGTAATTTCTCGACCGGGGAAACTGGCTGCCATGTTGTAACGCTCCATGTGAAGCCAGTGATTTACAGCTTTCAGTGTTCACACAGCAAGCCTGCAGCACCGAGGTGATTGGAAATAAATAAATAAAGCAGTTTGTGCAGTAAGTTGGCTAGTGGTTTATAACACAGGCTATAAAACTCATTTTTTTCATTGTGGGTTAGTGGAAATGGAGACAGAAAAGTACCTACTAATGCTGCTTTATAGTCGAGTCTATCTTTTGTGTGTTCGATTGGAAACCTTTATTGGAAATTTTTTCCACTCAACCTCTACATTTGAGTAAATCTTTAGTCCTGACAGTGTCTGGTTGGTGTGTGGTACGATACTGCACAAAAGTCTTGATTTCTTTACATTTTGTTAGGAAAATGGCAAACGGGTCCATTAATTAAAACGTGTGCAAAAATGCGTGGAAATACCGTGTATACAGCAGAAGCAGCGTTTCTACAATTCTAATGAAATAATTGCTATGATCACCTTTAGTCTTCAGTGTAACTTGAACTCTCTTATGTCTCATTTCTTTAACACTCAAAGCTGTTCTTTAGATGTTGGCTCCCTTTTGTTCCATCATGGACCCCCAACTCCATAGCAGCTTAGCATCTAGACCCTCCTCTTACATTAGCTGCAAAATTATTATAACTAATATTCCCTTCCACTAAAAAAAAGAAAATGAGTCATTTTTAGTTTATTATTGATTTGGTAAATCAAGCAAACTGTATCCTCCAGTATGGTTTAAACAGACTTCACATATTTGTGGCTATTAGTGCAGTGCTGCTGGAGAATCTGTGTGTTTTACTCGTGTCATTTGAGGTCAGCACTTTTAATCCATCTACTAACATTTACAAAGTAAAGACCTTGTAGCTCAGTAACTACTGCACATTGTCTTACTCAAATAGAAATTTTAATATGCACATTCTCCCTTTGAGCCCTCTCCTCCCTCACTGACTCACTCTGTTTCACAATGACTGCTTTTGCAGATGTGATCTATCAATAACATCTTCAGCAGGGGAGATACCCCACAGTACAGCCATTCATGTCTGATATCCTGATGGACTGGCAGGGGAAGATGTGAACTCAATGATTGGCAGATCAGTGGAATCAATCTCTGGTTTTTGGTTATGAATTAGGTTTAGTGGCTTTCACAACACACTGAGATCACAATTTATTCCTTTTCCTGTAAATCTTCAAGAATTTGGCATGAAATGAAAAATATTGCATGAATAGTAATAGTTTTTTTTCCTCATCCTAACTTCACCTCTCACTTTTTCTCTTCCTCTTCTGCACCCTCATCCTTCCCTCAGGCAGATCATCCTGTCTGATCTCCTGTCACAGTGAACCCTCTGCAGTGTAACAGAGGATATTATTGCTGCGGGATTTTCATACTCATTGCACATTCTTTGGTTTGAACCCAAGAGTCCTTTTAATGAAAGTTAGGTTTTTTTTAACCCAATTTTCCAGTATTTTTATACATTCTGTCAATGTTGGGTTAGATTTCACAAGGATTTAAGAAGCATATATCCTGCAAAATGACTACTGAGAAGGATCTGCAAGGAGCAAAAACTGTAACATAAATCCTTTGATTGATTAAATAAATACACTGATCCATTAATCATGGCTTAATTGAACTAACAATTACTTTAAAAGTAAAGCTTCAGTTTCCCTCTGGAAATGACTGAACAGCACAAAATCTCTGAAATACAGTTTTGGTGCAGCTGTTGACTAAAAGAGAGTTTAATTGAGTGTGAACATGGACATGAGCATGGTTATTGGTGTCAGACAGGTTGGTGAAACACCCTGAACAGGACTCTAGTTTCTAGAGGGTACGTCACTGATAGATGAGCAGGGATGTCAAACTCAGAGTACATCATGCGCCATATACAGCCCACTTTAATATTAAGTGGGGCATTGTTTGTTTTTTCAGTAATATAACGTAGAAGATCGGCAGAAAAGTGATCGAACTAATTGAATCATTCTGAAAATCAAAATGTGCTTGAAATTGCACTAAGCTATAAAAAACAGGCTAATACTTTGAGTGTATGTAGGTCACTACTCCCCTGCACTACATGCTGCAGTTACATTTACTGCGACCTTTTTTTTTTTTTTGTAAATAAAGCCAAATATTTTTGGCTGATAATAAAAGACAAGCTGACTCCGCTAAATATCTATTTACAGTCTACCAGATCTGTGATTCAAATTATATTTGACATGAGCTGACCTTGTTCCAAACACCCGAGTTTGCCAGATGTGGTTCAGCTGAGTGAGTCATGAGGTGTTTAATCAAAGTATAATATGTCATGAAAATTAGAAACAAGTCTTTGAATGACTTTAATAGACTGGCAACATGTCCAGGGTGTACCCTTCCTCTCTCACTGTGACCGCTGAGATTGGCTTCAGCTCCCAATTAGCCTGAATTAGTTAAGCACAAGAGGATGGATGGATGGACGGATGGACGAGTTTTGAAGTAAAGAGGAGTGTGTTCAAATAAAATTAGGAACATAAACTCTTAAAGGTTTTCATAGTTACACATAAATGCAGTAAATATTTTATGTATCAACATAAAGTATAAATACATAACTGATGGAGTAGCAGTTCACCAAAACACATAAAAGTATCAGTTAAGTTTTTAATAGCTGATCAAAGCTATTGCTATATTTTCCACTTAAGGGAAAGCACAGGTGTAGTAATGATGGCTGCATTCCACTTTGATGATGTCACGCTTTTGCGTGTGTTGGCTCATTGTGATGGTGTACTGAAAAACTTGTGTGTAAGTGAGTCATTATTAATTCACCCTGTGCTTCCTCCAAAGAGAGGAAGCGTCTGTGCAACACAGCATAAATTACCATAAACATGTAGAAGGTTTTATTTAATTAACCAGGTTCATTTTAAAACAGTGTTTCTGATTATGTGACTTTATTGCTGCTCGCGTTTTCTTTGACAAGACTTCAGAGGGCTGCCTGATATCCGTCAGTTGTCCTTGCAGCATATGCTCGGGCATGCTGAGAAATATAATGCACACATCTGACATGTGGACTTAATGCACTGGGAAATGGAGCCAGTGTAAATGAATAACAATTAGACGAATATGCTAATTTCACTACCCCACTTTCCCTGTGCTGTTGCCGTTCCGAAGGACTTCAAGTGGTGTGTATGTACACATCCTTATTGCGCTCTCTGCTGCATATCAATAGCTGTACATTGCTCCAGGCCTCCTGTCTCATTGCACCTCCTCTTCCATTTTTCAGCGCTTTAAATGAGGCTTTGTCTGTGCATCACTGCGGCGCTTAGAGCACTCCGTTCACCTTGTTTAGTCATGATTTCCCACCTGAGCGAGGAGTGCTGTTTGATCTCATTTGTTGAAAAATCACATGATGTTATCAAGTCTGTACCTCCTGCTGTTTCTGGGGCTGGTGGATTGGTGCTGGATACCTCCCTGCCTGCATTGTCAGTTTTGAAACAGCCGTGTGAAGTTTTCCACCTTCTTTATTGTTAATCATTTTATCTACTAATGTCACCAAGAAAATGGAGGGATAGGATTCCCATTTAAGCATTTACCATAATTTCAGAGTCTCTGTATTAAGAAGTGCGATTCTTATGTTCTGTACCACAGGGCATGCGTTTCACCTCCTTGTTGTATTGTCATATATTAAAATCAAGTACAAGTTCTCTGTCAGTTTTCTAAAAAACAAACTGGTTTCAGGGATTCTTTGCTCTGGATGTTCTACTGGAAGAGTTATAGATTTATACTTTCACTTTCTTTTAGTATGTTCCCAAAACATCAAATCTAAATATGGACAGATCTATTTTTTTTATTAATCTGTTGGCAAAAAAGCCACAGAACATCTTTCAGGAGATAGCTCCTCTGAACATGGAATGACCGCTGATCCATAGCAACTAATGCAATTGGAAAACAATAGGAATCCCCCTCCTTTTCTGTCTCTGTGTGCCTTTCAGGCTGTGTGTTTAGAGCAGCAGCAAAGGAACCCGGGTGATGTTGTCTGATTCGAATGGGATCAAAGCAGCTGTTCATATCGGAGCTGCCAATGTGAAAGATATCAAAGCAGCAAGCAGACATACTTGTGCATCGATCTAGTTCACAAACACACACACGCACGTATGCAAACGCAAAGTGAGGTACTTTGTGCACATTTCTTGGCATAAGAGCTCGCAAATAAGAGTGCAATGCACAAATGTACTCTGCGCTGCTATTGAGACTTGTGGCAGCTTTTTATAACAAATAGGGGGCCATGTTGCAGAGATATGTCGCATATGTGTCGGTTTTCGTTGTCTTATTTGCAATGTGTCTTTATTGTGTGAGTCAACGTGACTATTAATTTATGTGTTATGTGCATTATCGAGTGCTTTTACCTGCAGAGGTTTCTTTGTGGAAGCCTTGCAGGTTCTTTCGTGATTACCTGACTTGTAGATTCATGCATTTTGAATGAAGGCTTTCTCCACAGTTGTGGAGCCTCTCTCTCTCGCTCTCCCCCACTTTCTGCGTCACCACTCTCTTGCTTTCTGTCACTCTCTCGTTCTGTATCCCAGCCTCTCTCTCTATCTGAGGCATGAAACCATCCTCACTCGCCCTCGGCTAGGATCATTTTTCACCCCAGCAAACGGCCGCAGGATTCACACATCCACGCTGTTTCTGTTTACTTCAGCATACACATCTTGAGGGGGGAGGTATGTGAAGAATACGTAAGTGAGTTTGAAATCCCCTAAACCTGGGCCCATCTCCTGTTGACGGTATGAAAAAAGATTGCCTCTCTACCTGCAGAGGACACACACGGACCTAACAGATAAACATGAATCTCAAGTGTTTACAAGCAGACAGACTAATGCACACTTCGGGGATACAGGACAAAGTATCATCTGGAAGAAATATATATATTTTACCACGAACACACTCAGAAATCTTGGTACAAACATAGACTGCGAAAAACTCAAAGATGGACAAAGATAAAAGGACAAGGAAGAAATATGGATAGAAGAAATGAGGTGAAGAAGAGGTTAAACACATCTTTGGGTTAGATCATGCTTGCTAATCCCTTTCCTTACCACCTCCACACACACACACACACACACACACACACACACACACACACACACACACACACACACACACACACA
>NW_024582362.1:5215972-5219243 GCF_018398535.1 Haplochromis burtoni
CACACACACACACACACACACACACACACACACACACACACACACACACACACACACACACCCCAAAACACTTCCCTACATTCTGACATTGCATTGGAGAAGATTGTTTGGGTGCATAGGTCAAGTGTAATTCATTAGTTCATCTCACCACTTACCATGTTTGCAGCCTCTTAGTGGCTCTGGTTTATACAGAGAATGCTCACTCCTCCACTGTGCCTGTCACTTGAACACAGCATACCCTACAATCAACTTTCCAGCATCAGATTTTAATTCTACACGTCCAGTTGACATTTTCATCTAGTCAGATATGTAGCTTTAAATAAAAATACCTCAAGCAGAACACATTACTTTTTCAGCTTGTTCTTTATTCAGTTTTGTGACTCATAGTTCCTCATATATAAAAAAATAAATAACCAATGGAATTTTTTTTACTACCCAGAGGCTTCAGATTCAGATTGGGAAAACTGCACACAGTAGAGGAGAAGGGTGCATGTAGTGTGTGTAATGGTAAACACAAGCCATAGTTATTCCCTGCCCTAAACAAGGGATTTTTGTGCTTTAACCAAACCAAACAGAAACTCAAAGTAAAAAGGCAAAATCACTAAAACATATGGGCTACCTACCTCAATCTCTGGGGTTAAAGTTCAGCAAATGACTCACGCCATCACCTACTTCACCTCTGCTGAATAAAGACTTGCCACGATTGTTTCAGCAAACACCCATATGTGTTATATATACCACCACCACCACTTAATGTTGTAAGCCTATTGAACCAGCTACAAGGAGGGGGAGAGCCCATACAAGCTAAATCTGTGTGAGTGATAACAGTCATTTAGCCTAATATTTAGCCTAATGGGTTGATAACATTTAAAGCAGGTGCATGAAAAAGAATGGCAAGAGGATCCTTTATCTTGTGAAGGCAACGTTATGAGTCACAACTGAAGTCTGAGTGATCGGCCACATTAGCTCTTTACAACACTTCCAACACAGCAGTACGAAGCTGAATTAGATTCCATGAAAAATCTCAACAACAAATGTTGAGAGTGCAACTGCAGGTATCTATTAAATAAGAACAAAGATAAAAAATAGGATGTGCAACATATTTTTAAAAGGTTTAAATAGGTTTCTTAACAAAATGTGGAATTTTCTGTAACAAACTTTGCATGATGTGTATAGTACAACATGAATTAGACACACTTAAATTTTACAATATTCATTCATTCAGACCTCAGATGTTTTATTAAGACTTTCCCGAAAACATCTGAGTATCTCTTTCATAGTGATAAATATTGTCTTCGTTCCCTCACCCCCAGCCCGACATTGTGGATGGCTGCCCCTCTATGGGCTTGATTCTGCTGGAGGTCTCTTCCTGTTAAAAGGGAGTTTTCCCTTCCCACCATAACCAAGTGCTTCCTCATAGAGGTTCATCCTATTGTAGGAGTTTTCTTCCATTACTGTGGGCCTTTACAATATAACGTACTTTGGGGCAACTGTTGTTCTGACACTGTGTGTGGCGCTATCTAAATAAAATACAATTGAACAGGACTTGGATACTTTATTCCGAATGTCAAAAATGATTATTTTAAAATAAATTTGGGAGAACTGAGTATCCCATATTTATGAAGGGTTTTTCCTGTATTTGCAGCAGCATACACTGCAGCTGTATGTCTGTCCATACACTGACCGCCACAACCTCTTTAAATATTGACTTTGCCATCAGATGCAGAATATCACCTTGATGTCTGCACTGATCGCACCTAGAGGTCACTGATAATGATCGAAACAATTCCTACTTGGAGGCAGTGAGAGAAGGTGTCTATGCACTCGCACTTTGCACCCTCCACCTCTTCCTGGCTTCAATTACTCAGTGTGACAGCATTAGTATGAATAATGCAGCGCTTCCCTGCCCTGGCCTGGAGTATGGTGCACGTCTGCATGTGCACACTGACATGAAAGAGGAAGGGCAAAGGTTCTTCTGAGTGATCAAAGCCAAAAACTGGCAAAAAGATGCTTAAACAGCAGTGTGTTAATGCACCAGTCATCCAAATGAGCTTAATCTTTGAACTGGTGCATTTTCCTTCATATGTTGCCATATATGATTTTTCTTTTCTGATGTAGTTTTGGAAGGTTTTATCCTCATGAAGCTTACATTGGTAATTAAAAGACGAGAAAAAATATAGGCTGAAAAGATTATGATCTGACCTAATGGTGAAATAGTTTGAAGGTGAGGTTATATCCTCTCACGCTGCGGTAAAGCCCTCTTAGCTTAGTATGTGTTTGGTTAGTCATATAGGGTAGACTGTCACAGAGGCCACTGGTTGATGGATGGCACTCTGTTTCATCTACACTGCATCCATCTTTGCAGCCTGCTATCCTCTCATCCACTTCACACTAACACCATATCTCCAATATACAGTCCCTCACAAGCCTGATCACACTGAAGCTATTGGTGCATGATGATATGTCACAGTCTGACATGTACCTTTTGAATATTGTTTCCACAATCGTAAGACACTCCAAGTTGATCTATATATGTATCTATTGAACTCAAACTCTTTCATGGCATGCATTTTTAATTTCTCTTTGTTATTTGGGCTGATTGGGATGTTATGAATGTTTTTCTGAGAAAAGTGAGATCCACGTATGAGGACGTTCGTTTTAAATTTTGATAGAGCAGTGGCAGTATAATGTCCCCGTAAGTGGATAACAGGCCCTTGTAGAGCAAAATTTAGTATTTTGGACTAGACAACCCAAAATGTGATGTCCACATATGTGGACGCCAGGTCCTAGGAGGTTAAGAAACTCTTTTAATACTGTTACCCTGTTTTAATTTACCCAGATTTCTTTATGAAAAATGTACAGAGAAATGAATGAAGAGACCAACTTGAAAACAATAATATGTTGACGAAAAAAGCAAAAGGGGGAATGAAGGGGGAATGGTGCAAAAGGCATAAAGAATATGATGATGATGATGATGATGATGATAACTCCTTTTCAGCTCATAGTAAAAGACAATGAGGGATTTCTCCTCTTCAGTTGGTGAGCCATTCCCCTCTCAACCCTCCTATCTGTCTCAGTCACCACAAAATCAGCGATGGCGCAGAGAAAACACCATGCTGTAAATGGGGAAGGATGGATGAGTAAGAGAGAAGAGATAAATTAGTGTGTGTGTGTGTGTGTGTGTGTGTGTGTGTGTGTGTGTGTGTGTGTGTGTGTGTGTGTGTGTGTGTGTGTGTGTTAGTGGTTGGTGGTTTTTGTCTTTTGAGCAAGT